>NC_092065.1:26747844-26895344 GCF_039877785.1 Chaetodon trifascialis | reverse complement strand
CATTTTTACTACAGATTGATTGAAATGGCTGCTTCTGCATGAGAACAAAACGCCTTGTTGCACATCCCAGACCAGAGGGCAGGCAGGTGATAATATCCTATGAAACAGAAGAAAGGAGGCAGAGAAACTTTGGCTGCTGTCAAACAGGCTGCAGAATTTATTGAAGTATTAAGCCCACAGTCCACTTTTATTATCTGTATCTTGCTTATATTCTTCATTTTTCTGCTTAACAGAAAATCCATCTTCACATTCTACAGAATCATATTATAAGTGAACAAGCAAATACAATTTCACTTTATATGCAAACACATGAACAACTTGTACACACACAAACACACACATGCACAAAATATCTGTTTTAGACATTTACTACAGTGTGGTGTGGGAATTAACCAAAAGCTATCTTATCACTCTTTAAAATAACATGCAGAAGGAAGTTTTTTACAACAAGCATTTGTGAATGAGATGTTTCATATTAACCACATCAAAACAGACTACACTACAGAGTTTGATTTACTGAACAAATAAGGAAAGTACACACCTAAAATGTATATTTTATGCCCAAAACATAAACAAATGAATCTAAGATGGAGAAATGATGAGGCAAAGAAGTGTATACAGCTGTCAGTCATCCCTGAAAGCTGCAGGGAACAGGGAATCAACAAGAGGAATAACTAAATACAAAAAAAGAGGCAAAACTGGACTGGTGGTATAAAGGTTACAAGAGTTCATAGAACATTAGAATTAACAATATTTAATCAAATAAACTGTGCATTATTCCTCCTTTTTATAATTTTTTCTTGGAATTGAACTAATGAAATACAAGTATACACACCAACAAAGACCCCTTGAGTCTTTGACTAGAAATTGGGTGAGCATGTTCAGATAGATGTAGGATATTGATTGAATGTTGTGAGCTGCATGTCAGTATGTGTGTTATCATTGTGTGTGTATTAATGTGTGGCAGCTGATATGCCTCAACACCTGAGGCACAGCTGCCTGATCTAAGCTGCGTTACATCATATTCAAACAGATACTGTTCTGTCCACAGACACGGACACACAGACAGAAAGAATGGAGAGGATCAAATGATAAGATAAGATAAGATAAGATAAGATAAGATAAGATAAGATAAGATAAGATAAGACTTAATTGATCCCATACCGGGGAAATTTAGTTGTTACAACCAAAGAGCAAGCACAGTGGCAGAAGTGTACAGGATGGAGAATAAAAAAACAACTATGTATATTTACATTTGTACAGATTATAAAAAAACTGTAAATGCCATAAAAATAAAAATCCTACTGCCATAAAGTACTATTGCCAAGATTCTTATGAGAAAACTACTAATGACATATGCCGTATTGCACTTGAGAAATACTAGAAGTATGTGTATGCACAACATATACAAAAGTACTGCTGCCAATGTGGATAATAAATAGTGTTATTGCGCAGTTGAGAGAAATATACAACTTAGAAATTGTACCAGATGAAAAGGATAATGTGAGCATATATTAGCATTGATAACAGCAGTGCAAAACAAAGTGGGTTTATGATGTAGAATTGAGAGAGACAGCATCAACACAGTGCTACATTACATGATGCTGGCATTAAACAGTTGTTGAACAGCTGTTGGGATGAAGGACCTGCGGTAGCTTTCTTTCTTACAGGCTGGATGCAGCAGTCTGTTACTGAAGGAGCTGCTTAAGATCAGAAAACTATTTGGAAATTGGGGAAAAAATTCATCTTAAAGTTGTAAAGGAACACACGTTTTCATATATTTTATATTTCTACCATTTTTGCCGTCTCTCTGTAAGACTACAGATATTCCTATGTAATTGAAGATGATGATGGGTGGTGCTTGAATGGGCACCAGAATCAGAGTGGGGAGAGCAGACAATGGAATCATGTTCAGCAGCCTCCAGGTGAGCATGAAAAGACCAGAGTAAACGCGCTATTGAGGTCATTTACAGCTGCCAGGACTTTGACTACAGGAACAGTAAAGACACAGCAGGTTCAGGTATGGACAGGAGCAGCGTGAGGAGCAAAAGGGAGGTCTGATGGCCTATCTTTGGGCCGTCAGAGTGTTAAGTACTCCTCCCATCCATGAACACAACTGCTATGTTTATAAGAAACACAGGAAAGCTGAGATTCTTGTGATTTGATTGATGCAAACCATTTCAAGAACACTCAAAACAGGAGATATAATCATCCAGCCCGCCATGTCATTTTATGTGGCTGCCGAAAGCTTAAAAGGCATATGATTGTCTTGAAATAAAAATGTATGCTGGGCACCGGTGATGTACTGGGTAGTTTTCAACACCCGTTACAGGGCCCTCCATTCGGACGTGGTACAGCTGCCGTACCATACTGAGATGCAGTTGGTCAGGAAGCTCTGGTTCTTCAGTTTCCTCAGGAAGTAGAGGCGCTGTTGAGCCTTCTTTATCAGGGTGGAGGTGTTGAGGGTCCAGGAGAGGTCCTCGGAGATGTGGATGCCCAGGAACTTGAAGCTGGAGAAACGTTCAACCTCAGCCCTGTTGATGTGAATGGGGGTGTGACTGCAGCCTTTAGTTTTCCTGTAGTCCACAATGAGCTCCTTGGTCTCCTTAGTGTTGAGGGTCAGGTTGTTGTCGGCGCACCACATCACCAGCTGCTGAACGTCATCCCTGTAAGCTGACTCATCAATGTTATTTATTAGGCCTACCATCGTGGTGTCATCTGCGAACTTGATGATGGAGTTGCATGCACAGACATGTAGTCGTGGGTGAAGAGGGAGTAGAGGGCAGTGTGCTGGGCCCTCCTCTATTCTGGGTGCTGGTGTTCAGGGTCGGGGTGGCAGAGGTGTGATTGTCTAACCTAACAGACTGGGGTCTGTTGGTCAGGAAGTCTAGGATCCAGTTGCAGCGTGAGGTGCTGATGCTGAGGTCACTCAGTTTGTTGACCAGCTTGGAGGTGATGACTGTTGAATGCTGAGCTGAGTCAAGTTTTCTTGTCAAGTATGTATTGAGTCATTGTAGCATCAAGGAAAAACTGATTCAACTACCTAAACCATCTTTTCTGAAAGTGTATTCCCTCAGGATGTGATCCAACATCACATGAGACATGCCCCTCCCTCCTCACTGCTATGCTACAGTACCCATACACAATACCTTGGGTACAGGTAAATCAGGTGTCTGGCAAAGCAATACCTCTGGGCTTGTACCATTAAGGGAAAACTGATTCAACCACATAAACAATATCATTTCTGAAAGCATATACCCTAAGGATGTGGCCTGACATGGATTTTGACATGTCCCACCCGCCTCTTTACTTTGGTACCCATACAGAATACATTGTGAGTAGGGTTATGAAGTGTATGGATAATACTTTTGGATCTGTACTTTAAAGGAAAAACAGATTCAAACTCCTAACCGTATCTCTTCTGAAATGATTATTCCTTCAGGATGTGATCTAACGTCATATGAGACATGCCCCACCATCCTCATGGCTATGCTGCCCATACATTGGGTGTGTCCACGTATGTGGACACTGAAATACCTTTTGAATAAAACCTTATTTAAAAGATAAAAAAAGGAATTCAAGTTTATCCTAATTCTGAATAATAAGAAAAGAAGAAAATATAGCCAAAACATTGGATCAGAAGAACAACAAAAGCATCAACCCACCCTTCCAAAAACACAAATGCTAAACAGACCCCACCAGCACATTTTAACTGAATGATCAAGAAATATATTACTTCATTAACAATATAGGTAGGGCAAAAAGCCAGCCTTGACAAAATGTTACTTACAACCACATTGATTAGCGAGCTACTGCTGGTGTAACCTCTGCAAACTAACACCCCAAGGTCAGGATAGATAGCTAAAGCTTCTATGCTAGCAGAGCATGACTAGCTGCTGACTGACCAACATAAAAATATCGATAATAGAAATAGATGGGCAATTGAGAACCAAAATGCATTTAATATAGAAAGCACAGGTCCGTGTTAGTCTCTGATCAGGCAGGTAGAAAGGATATAAATAAATATATTAAAATAGGGTGGCAACTGGGGTTGCAAGATCCCCGTAGAACTGCCACTGGTCCTGCTTGTTTCCATGGATTGCGCCATCCATCTTATTTTCTACTTGTGACAACCCAAAACTAGAAGAGATTCTGGTGCAAAGATCACCCCAAAATCCAAAGTTCAGTAGTTCCAAAATTTAATTGACTTGGGACAGCAGGCAACCAAGACACAACAAGGATGCAAAAAGGCTGGAAATCTAGTCTAGATGAAGACAAAAACAATCTGGCAAACAGGAACTTGATCACTATAGGGCTATATACACTAAAGAACTGATTGGGTGATTGCATACAGGTGGGAAACAGAAGAAAGACAGGAAGTAAATTATAAAACAACTTCATAAAGAGAACTACTACAAAAATCAGGAAATGCAGTCAACCAGAGTCCATGCATAATGTCACTGCTCAGTGTGCAGTCATTGAATTGCGCATGTCAGTTGACTGAAGATCTGTCCCATCCACAACTGTAGCCCTCATATCCATCTGTATGTCTTCAGAGATAATATGAGAATATGAGAGCAAGGCTGAATGAATGTTCCCCTTTGGAACAAAAAGCATGGCTTGATGCAGTGGAACTGAGTGTCTCAGCCTGATGATGTTCATGTCAGTTGTTTCTGTTGTCATTATTCCCAGTGGACTGACACATTGCTCCCCCATTCTGTTCTACCTCACATCTTTCCTTTTGCTTTCTTATTCTCTTGTGAGACTGGGTTTGTAGTTAATTTGTGTGTGTGTGTGTGTGTGTGTGTGTGTGTGTGTGTGTGTGTGTGTGTGTGTGTGTGTGTGTGTGGTGCCTCCTGAGTCTTTCGGATGATGAGAGGAGGGATGTAGTGTCACTTCAGTCAGTGCCTCTCATCTGTCTCCCCCCTCTTGCAAGTGCATTCATCCTTAACACACATACACACATGCATAGACACAGAGGCGCAGACCTGGGCATAGACAAGCAAGACCACAGAGATCTTTTTTAATCATTATCGTTCCTCCTTCTCTCTTATGCTTCTTTCTCTTCTTTTTCCCTCTCTTGAGCTCACTGGCCTTTCCATTTCTCTTTCCTTCTCTCTTTCATCTTTCTTATACCCCCCACATACAACCTTTTCTTTCTTTCTGCATCACTCCTCTCCTCATATTTCCTTGTTGCTCCCCCAGTCCATTCAAACATCCTGATTTGTCCTTCTTTTCTATATTTCCTGGTTTAAGAGATGTCACCTTGTTCTCTGCTCTCCTGCTCCTGCATGTCTCCGGGGAGCCATCTGTGGGATGCAGCTCGCCTGTGTCCCTGCTGCAACATCCCTGATAGCAAAGCAAAACAAATGAGCTTAAGTTTCTACCATGGCGAAAAACAGAAATACATGCTTGTCACACAGCTACAAAAAATCAAGGACAATAATAATATTAAATATTAATTCAGTAGACATGCATAGTCCACTGCTTGTATAAGTAAACAATATGATGCTGCTGCCACCAGAATGACTGCTCCTCCTGAATGTGTGCCTCTGAAGAGCTTAGGAATCAGGGGAACTGGGTGGAGACGCCTAAAATGGTGTACTGGGCCACAGACGGTGAGGGAAGGCATCCATGAGCTGAGGGTTCTTAAATTATCTTTTAAAATATATATGTTTACAATAAACTCAGCTCTGTTAAATTTAACAATTTGTTGACGAAGCAAGGTAATCTAATTGCCCATGCCCTGAATTCACAACGAACTTTGAGCTATACTAATATTAAAAACTAGTCCTGAAAGGGAATTAACATATACCTGTTATTGATTCAATCAACATACATAACTGATATTTACCTGGAAGACACTGTGGTGCACGGCACAGGGAAACAAAGATCCAGTGAGGATTTGTATTCGCAAACATATGACTGGTTAAAAAGTGAAGGAATCAGTGCTTTGAGATGACTTCTTACTTCACGTAACATGATCACCCAAGATGAATAATACTGAATATATAGCTGTTGTCTAACTCTATAGCTGTCTCACTTTTTTGTCTAGGCAGAATTTCCAGATGCCTCAGTGAGACTCACCTGGATAGATAAAGATTAAAATGTCAGTCTGTCCATCCATCCATCCGTCCTTTTGCCGTCTGCTCTTTCTTCTTGTCCTCTGTCCACTCATCATTCATCATCCATTTGGCCAGCTATTTAGGTAACCCCTCCTCCCTCCCTATACCCATTGGTCATCCATCTCCCTTATTCTTTATGTCTGTCTGTCCATGTGTTTACGTCCATCCGCCCGTCTGTGTATGTGATTTCGTCTGTGCGATGTTGGCAGCATTGCCAAAATGTCAGCTTTGGCCTTTAGCCCCTTTTTGCCAATGAGGGAAAAACCAAGAAAAATGTGGAGAAAGAAGGAAACGGAGGGGTTCACCAAAAAAAAGAAAAAAAAAAATATTGGGAGAATAAAATTGAAGGACTGAGCCAGGTATTGATTTTTGTCTGCTAAAGGCCAAAAATGACCTTTTGAGTTATCATGAGATGAAAATTGAGTTTTGTGTTTCATTTCAGCTGTAAATTATAAATTATATAGATTCCATTTTCTAATAGATTTCATAGGGAGCGAACAACCATATGCAAATTTTTACATGTGGTTTCATTGTTTTCAGAGGGCTACATCTGTTGATCAGAGCTGTTGCTGCTTTACACCGTACTGCTCAAAGTGTTGCAGTTTGTTAAAATGCGACAAAAGAAAAAAAAATTGGAAATATGGTGTAGGGTGTGGATAGAGAGTGCAGCACTTTTACAGTGAGCACTGCTGTTAATTTTCTGGGAATAATTGCACTTGTAATGTGACTGGACAGGTGTAAGTGTGCACTGCCTTACACAGCTGTCAGTCTTCCAGGCGCATCACATCTGTGATTTTTCACAGGGAAGCGCGAAGGGAGGCTGTGACCTGGATGCTGCAGTGACTCACCCTGCTAATGGACTTCCTCTCAACATCAGTGTGTCTCTTTTTTCCTAATAATTAGATGTCATTAGTGTATAAGGGCAAGTCGCACAAGAGAAAGCCATTTTATTTGTCGCCTTTAGAGTATAAACATCTTTTATCTGTGCTTTATTTAAACCCATTTCTTGTTTTAAATGTTCACCAGCTTGCAAACTAAAACAATAAATATCTGAGAGGAGTAATATGTTAATCAGAGCACGCTGCCATTTTGTTTCGCTTCATTCATTCATTGTTGATTTGCGTTGGTATAACCAATCAGTGACCAGCGACAAAATGCATTAACATAGTTTTCAGTCAACACAGCGGATGTGGCAGCAGGTGCTGGTCGCATGCAAAGTTTGTGTTTTTCACTCCAGTGAAAGACATGTTGATTTCAATGTTGTTATTTCTGTGAGTCAACTTACAACAACTTGTAGCTGCATCACTCATCCATGCTTGGGTTAGGGTTAACATTTATCTGTCGCTGTTTTTAATGAATGTGGCTAGCAAGCTGCGAAGGAAGATGATGTTCTCATTCTGAATCTGGCCAACAAAGCTGTGACGAAGCTGTCAGTTATTTTTAACTGTTGTGGAAACAGCCATTACTGGGCATGAAACCATATATGAATTGCTGACTAAATTTGAGACCAGCAATTAAGTCAAACCTTAACAATGGCAGTCCATTTTTAATATGCACTGAAAGTACCAACTGTCAGGGGCAACTTCATTACAGCCACTGTGAACAGATAACACAATGACATTTCTCTTCATTGTACAGAAATATCAAACAATCCCAGAAAACACTGGTGTAGCCTTAATACAGGGACTTCTTCTGTGTTTTTTATTTTTGTGTTTGTAAGGCTGACTGAGCAGTCAAAGGAGGCAAATGAGGAGAGTGGTGCTGTTGCTCTCTGAACTTTATTTTTCAATCTTACCAGGTACAATAACTCAGCCCAACAACGTCCAACAACACCCACAACACCCAACAACACCCAACAACGTCCAACAACACCCACAACACCCAACAACACCCAACAACGGCCAACAACACCCACAACACCCAAGAACACCCACAACACCCAACAACACCCAACAACACCCAACAACACCCACAACGTCCAACAACGCCCAACAACACCCAACAACACCCACAGACTGCCCTTTATATAAGCGTGTCTGCTCACCTAATTGGCTGGCACAAACCATTTACAGAGAGCGACACCGATAACAACACCCAACAACGCCCAACAACACCCAAGAACACCCAACAACGCCCAACAACACCCACAACGTCCAACAACACCCACAACTCCCAACAACACCCAAGAACACCCAACAACGTCCAACAACACCCACAACGTCCAACAACACCCACAACACCCAACAACACCCAACAACACCCACAACGTCCAACAACACCAACAACGCCCAACAACACCCAAGAACACCCAACAACGCCCAACAACACCCAACAACACCCAACAACGCCCAACAACACCCACAATGTCCAACAACTCCCACAACACCCAACAACACCCACAATGCCCAACAACACCCAACAACACCCAACAACACCCACAACGTCCAACAACGCCCAACAACACCCAACAACACCCAACAATGCCCAACAACACCCACAACACTAATTGGGAACAGGGTGCCAACCCCACTGACTTTTTTTATTATTATTGTTGTTGTTGGCAGCATTGGATCATCATTGTTGTTTTTTTTCTTCTTCTCTGTCTCTTCAATTAAATCTCCCTTGCTATACTCTCCATTAGTTCTCTCTTTCACCCATCTGCCTTATAGACTGACTGACATTATTCAATGTCAGCAACTGAAAAGGCCTGCATGTGCTACCATGTGATCTAACTTGGGGGTGTGTTCACAGCATGTCAGCGAGCTAACCAAGAGTAGCCTATTCAATTTACTCTTGTCCATAAACTACCATTTTGAATGTTAATGTTATCCTGAACATAATTCAGCCCTTTCAGATGGCAGTGTTATCCATTCTGAGGAGCTCTGATAGACAGCCTAGTAGTTCATTCGTAGCTAAAGGTAAATCAGAAAATGTTGAAATGATTTTCAATGACGACACAAGATTTTCCAGGGCATTTGTTTTAATTTCCATATGATTTCTGTAACTGGAAAATTGGTCAGCTGTTTCCAGGTTTTCCAGAAGTGTGTGAATCATGTCCTACAGAACCACAGAAGAAATGATCCAACAGTTTTAACAGGTTTAGTTGTGCTCCCTGTGATATAGAATGCTTAATCGAGTCATTACTACTCAGATTATGGTGATAATGTGGGTAAGAAAACTCCGTCACAGCACATTTTCATTCCATAATTGAATTTTTGCTGTGGTTCAGACAAAATCACATCATTAGTGTGTGTAACTGTGTCCATGTCTGACTTTTTTGGGAGTCATCTCTATATTCTCTCCCCTGACCCATTTCCTCTTTAACTCACAATCTTTCCTCCACCCTATCCATCACTCCATCTTTTCCATTAACAGCACGTGACCTGTAGGTAAGTGCTGGTTGAATTGGTGCTGTCCTCTCTTCACTGTGTTTTAAATAGCTCTTTTCACTGGCCTCTGTCCTCTGAGCTCTTAGCTACCCCCCCACCCCCCACCCCCACCCATATTCTCTGTAGCAGCATTCCCATCACAACTCTTCCCATCTCTACTATTTGTCGCAGCACCTCAGTAGTTACTACTGGAGGTACCGCTCTTATCTTCAGCCTTAGGTTTACCAGTGTGGATTTTGTATGTCTTTCGCATGTTTGTGTGACGTCACGTCCAGATTTTACAGACATATCAGTGAGCTGGACTGGAACCACTAAAATGCCTGCCAATGTCAATGTGTTTGTCTTTATATATTGTGTGTTATCACTGTGATGGCTGAGTGGCTTGTCTGGCTCATTTTCTTGATTTCCACCATCCTGTTATCCTGGGATAGATCCAGCCGACCAAGCAAAGTGCTTTGCATTTCTTGCGTTTGCTGTCCCATCTTCCCTCTTAAAAAAAAGGTACAAAATATTGGTTTCTTTTAATGCTATGTATTGTAGCAATTGCATTTTCTGCTATCTTACATGTAAGATGCACCTTGTGAGATAAATAGCTGATACAATGAAAAAAAATATCCATAGAACTAGATTTGAAGATAGATATCTGTGTTCCATTTGCAGCTTTGCAACCTCTAAACTGAAAATTACCTAATGACCTAAAACTGTCTTTCCCTGTTTGGGAACGTTGGCTTGTCAAACATAGATGTTACTAATGTCCAACTAATGTCACTAATTGCTGCACTTATTCAATGCCATAATTCAGGAACAGGAGGGGAGATTGTGAACATTTATCACATTTCGTCACATACTGAATTGATGACTCTAGCTGTAGAATTTGTAGCTTCTTTGCAGCAACCTCCATACTTTAAGCATCATGGTCACATGCTCATTGGTTTTGCTGATATTGAGCTTCAGGTCGTTCAGCTCTCTATCAGTCCTCTAAAAATAGTTTCTAAGTGACTGGAAATTATTCACTGAAATTATAAATGTCAATATAGTGATGACTTCCATTTCATCTTTTATTATATTCCTCCAAAGTCTTCACTACATATATTGTATGAATCTCGACAGACATGGATGTAAACTGCAACTTCACTTTTCATGGAGTCATACAACTGCGAGGTGGAAAGTCTAGTTTCTAGCAACCGTTACGAGCTCTTCACTCTTCTGTCTGTACCTTCATTAAACTCATTCTTTCCTTCCTCCCATATCAGACCCACCCTCTCTCCTTCAACACCTCTCTGTCCATTAATGTGTGTTTGAAGTGAATGGGCCAGTCAGACTCCTCTCTGCATATATTTAAATTAATTGGGGGCATGAGAAGCAAACTCAAATTTTCATCTTCACAATCCACTCAGGTGCATTTAAGACCCTAACACACTGAAACAGACACACATACACAAACACACTGGAAGTGTTAATTAGTGTGCTGAGCCACTCTGTGCACTCGTTCTATGTAAAGACAGCTGCAGTGGAAGAGTTTAAGATGGAATATGTTTTTACTTAAGTTACGGGTGGAGACTGAAAATGCTTTCCCCCTTACGTATGTCATTGTGGATAAAACTGATTCATACAAAAAAGAAAATTCATTTTGCTTACTGAACAAGCTATTTATTTTTTGTAATATTACATTTTGGAATAATAGTGTCCTGTTACTTTGTGTACAAGTAATTACCAAGTATGTTCATCCAGTATGTTAAATGTCACACCAACGAGAAAATAGAAAACTTGACTTACTGTATGTAAAGATGAAGGACGCTTTTCACCCCTCACCCCGATGGGCTGCTCTGATCACAGCCTGGTCTATCTACTCCATGCCTACATAACTTTGGTGAATAAACACAATGGCACTGAGAGACTGCTTTGACAGCATTGACTGGGAAATGTTGTACAGTGGTTAACGCTGCATCTACCAGGATGGTATGGTGTTTCCCAAATAACAAACCTTGGGTGTCTAAACTAAAAACTCTAAACTAACTAAAGAAGAGGGCTTTTAGAGCAGAGGACAAAAATGAGTGGAGGAGGGTGCAGAAGGAGCTGAAAATGAAGATTCGGAGAGGCAAAGACAGAAATTTTTTGTGACTGTGGTGGCATCTGCAGTTTTCTATGCAGTGGTCTGCTGGGGCTGTGGAAGCTCAGACAGGGTGTCAGGACACCCCCCTTTTTTTTGTTAAATATTTGAACTGATTTAACATTTACACAGTTAAGCTGATACTTAAACATGTCAGTAGATGGCGATATTATGCCACTGTGGATACCCTGGGGTATTGGTTTTGATTCCTTCATTTTTCATTGTAGTCTGTCTCTATGCGGCGTTTTCAGCCATACTGGGAGGCCTACCAGCATTGGCGTTGTTCAACATTCCCGGCGGCATTGATGACATAAGACGTAACCATTTACACATAATATAATTCATTCACAACATTAATTGCGGAAGCAGAGACATTTTATAGTTTAATATGTTTAATGAATTATTTGCATGTTAACACGTACCCCTTGTATTTTTGTCTTCTCTCTCGGATCGTCTCTCGAGGCTTCATGTGCACACAACCCCCCCTGCTGATCAAAGACTGTTAAACAGCCAGATATATTATAGGTAGCCTACTGATGGGTCGTACTGTGCCGACACTTCAGAGCGGAAACTATAAATTATAGGTATTTGTAATTTTATCAATTTGCAATACTCTCGACTGTCCTGCAGCAGTGCAGCCATGGGAAATAAATCAATTCATCTTAATAAATGCACTTCATGAATCGTTAATGTATTCATTCATATCAATAAAATGTATATTTTTGTTCAGTGTATTATGGGTATGTAACACGACAATACAATAGAATCTAATATTGTCAAATGTATCAGTTAATCATTTTGTCAATGTTTGAATAACTCATAATGACAGGGGAACGCTTGAACACGTGTTTTAACAAGGTAAGGGTCGGTGGACGTGCTTGTGAACATGAAGAGGGCAGTGGATTTGATTGTGCAGCTTAAGGACTTAATTCATTTTTATTCAGCAACAAAATATGGGCTCTGTCCAAGCACATTCCCCTCATTATTTTCATTCAAAGCATGAAAATGCCTCAGCATGAGGTTGTTGTACCCCAGTTCTTTAGCACACAACAAACACTTCACCTTGGACTAAAAGAAAAGACAGTGAAAAATATAGTACATTGCATAACAAACATAAACCACATGTAATAGTGTTACTGAAAGTGGACTTATTTTATTGGGGGGAGATCAGATCAAAATGTTTCCACATGGAGGAAAACTTTCTCTTTCTCACAGACTCCAGCAAAATGCACCTCTATGTCACACACAAACCAACAAATCGCCAACACTAACCCACCAAGTGTGAGTGGATCCGTTATATATTCAATTCAATTCAATTCAATTCAATTCAATTCAATTCAATTCAATTCAATTCAATTCAATTCAATTCAATTCAATTTTATTTGTATAGCGCCAAATCACAACAGAAGTTGACTCAGGACACTTTCCATATAGAGCTGGTACAGACCAAGCTCTATATGGTCATAAATCGCGCAGATAGTCGAACCAATTCCTGAACCAGCGAGGCTTTGAACGTCATCTGTGATGTCACCCTCAGCGACACAAGCATCGATAAGCGCTTCACCAAAAAAAAAAAAAAAAGATATGCGCTTTACTAATCACTTTAATCACTTTCCAGGATTTCTCAGCACACACTCCGAAGTGTCGGCACGGTACGGCCCATCACTAGTGCGAGGCTCACTCTGCTGAACTCCAGCCAGTTGCTACGTTCAGGACTGCTTGCCTAGTCCATCAGGCCCCTCCAAGGGCTTAGCCTATGCTTTGGTCTCCAGCTTAGTTTGTCTGCTTTTGTCATTGTTTATGTAGTTTTCTTGAGCCATTATTTAATCCATTATTTTTCTTTTCTCATCTTTTTTTTTAAGACATTTTTTTTTACATTTTTGTATATTATTTTATATCCCAATCTGTAAATAGTCCTGGTTTCACTGCACTACTACTAAACAATCTGTCAAATGGTCATGACTATGACACATGAAACAATAAAGATTTGTCAAAAAAAAGACCACTTGAATCAATTTAGTTACCGTGACCAAAAACACTGTGAAAATATGACATATCAACAAATGTTTTTATGGTTAAGTGGGTACGTTTTGCGTGCTGTATGTTCTGACACGGTTATGCATATCAGACTGCTTTGATATGAAGGGCGCTGCATATGATGTGCCATGTGCAGTATCATTATTTCTAAAGCATCTATAAACCTAATCTTTACAACATAAAAAAATATTGTTTTCAACACAGGAGCAGCCTGGGGAGGGAGATTTGTGCATCACACACCTTTTAACAGTTGCTTATTTACACATCCAGCAGTTTCAGAGTAGCATTAGTATTCATTTAGACTTGTGTATCTGGCCACCTGATGAATGTCCAAAGTCCAATGCTCACTCTCTTTCAGCTCTGCTTTTACTCAAATGAATCCTGAAGGAAATATGTGGCTCTTTAATGCTTTCATTTCTGAAGTTAACATCTAAATGTAGCCTACAATTCAGTGTTTTGGAAGGATATTGAAATTGCTTTATTTCCACTCAGTGTCAGCATATCATTTGAACCCTGCACACCTAAAGAGAGCTTTTACTCAAAGCTAATACTGCTAATACGTAAGACTCAATAAGACTTAAAACACAGCAAAAAAGTGTTCAGCATCTTTGGAGGTCTGGACCCAGCGTATGCCAAACCAACATAACAGCCAAGCGTCCCAGAATATACCACATGAAGTAAATATATTGCAGTGTTGCTTGTTTTTGACTTTCTTATTTCCGTTGCGTCTCTTGAGTGAAATCTGTAACCCCAGGGTCCATCAAATCTGTTGAACAGATTATTCACTAATTTCCAATTACATCAATGAGAAAGGAGGCATTCAGACCTTGCCTTTTTTTTTCCAGATTTTTTTATTTTATTTTATTTTATTTTATTTTATTTTATTTTATTTTATTTTATTTTTGTCCTTGGAAGTTGCCTAATATAGTAAAGACACGGGGAGTGAAATGCAAAACTTAATACATTCCAAAATGAAACACAAGTAAAGATGTCTCCATAAATCAAGAATGATGGTTGTCTCATCTGTATTCATCTCATCTAAACTGTGCCTCTGAGATGAAAGTCTTACCTATCTTCTTTGTAGGTACAGACTATGCTTTATATTACTTTTTCCTCTTAAACACACACACACACACACACACACACACACACACACACACACACACACACACACACACACACACACACACACACACACACACACGCACACAGGTGTAGAGTGCCAGTGTTATTACAGTAGAAGATTGGCCTTTTCTTCTTCCTGAGAGATCAACCATCGATCTTCAGAGTCAATACAACACCTCATGCCTGTCTGATATTTGCACACGGGTGCAAACAAACATTAAAACAGGGACACGAGGCAATCACAAAATAAATGTGAGAAAACCCCTGCCATCCTCTGCCATGCACACACTCACGTGGAAATGATGCTGTGACCAGACAAGATTTTCATTTGAATAAACAGAGATGCACAATCTTGTGTCCTGCTCACCTTGTTAGAACAGAAGAAATCACCTGCTGTCTACAGGGCAGATTCACACTAATCAGAAAAATGAGCATCTACAACTTGATGTTGGCCACAGTGACATGGTTTTCTTCTGGGTATACTGCATACCAAATGTTCTCCAACATGTCTATCTGGTGAACACAACAGTGTTTTCACTGACTACCCACTTTACACCTCCCATTCAACTCTATTTAAATCCTTCTTTCAGCAGGATGGAGAAGGAATCGGTCTATTTTTGTTCTTGTTGTTTTCTCAGTTGCTTCCCACTTCACACTTCTTTTAAGACTAGTAGAAAATTCACATCCTGAACAAAACTGGTTGGAACAATGAACAAGAGCTTTTTCTGATGTCAAATATGCTTTGTATGTCTAGTTGAAGCTTTGCAGTTGTGTGTTGTCACTGGACAGTAGCTCAGAGTCAAAGGTCTTCATGTCAGATATTTCATAGAAAGTTCTTCGGACACATAGTTGGTATTCTTTTCACATTTAGAATCAGGAAACAATTCCTCCACTATGATCACTCTTTATCAGAGCTGCACCTGCCCTACAGCTATATATATCGTGGTGTTTCTCACCTCTCCCACATTTTTTCTTTCAATTTACCACCCTCGTTCCCGCTCTCACACTTGTCTTGCAAGTTCCATTTTTCCTCCGCCTTTCAACTGTCACAGACACTGTAATAGACATGGTGGTCTATATTTTAACCCTTCCACCTTCAATCATTTAATCAATTTTTTAAAAATTCTTTATGTCTGCTTATTTTGTGTGCTGATCCTTTTCTTAGTTTTGCTACTCTGTAGCAAACCTGTCTTTGACAGTGTGTGAAATACAGTATGGGAGAAGAAATAGAAGGGGAAGCATAACAGATTTTGGTTGAGAGCAAACAAGAAATAACCTATGGAAATTCATTAATGATTAAAGCAAGCACAAGTCATCAGCATGAATTCAGTTCAGCTTCTGTAATCTTTAAAGAGCATGGCTGTGAGAAGGCCATGCAGATCCTCGCTCGCTATGTGCATTTTCCTGTTTTTCTGGAATACTACCCGACCACAGAAGTGCAGTGGCGGTTTTAGTAAAATATTTTTGTGGGCATTACATGCCTTCGTCACATGACAGAGAGTAGTATGATGACGATGAAAAATATAACTAAGTATATAAAGTATAGAAAATATACCTCTTAAAAATCTAACTAACTAACAAATTATAGCTAAGTATATAATATAATATGTATTATAATATATAATAGATATTATGTAACAAATTATGATAATATGATATAATAATTTGATATAATATAAGCCAGAGCCAGAGCTATAAACTATGTACCAGAAAAAATATGAGCAAGTTGCAAGTGATAAATAAATGTAAACAATAAACAGTATTGTGCAATATTGCAGTGGGTCAAATAATATGTAAACATTGAACTATTGGAGTTTGTGAGGTTGGTGGAGATTAACTGTTTAAGTCACTGTTGTACAGCGTGATGGCTCATGGCACGAATGATTTCCTGAAGCGGTCTATTGGAGAAGGAGCTCCGCCGTCTGTCCACGAGGTGGTGAAGAGGATGTTCAGGGTTATCCATGGTGGATAACAGTCTGTCCAGTGTCCTCCTCTCCACCACCTCCTCAAAAGTCTCTCGTAATAGTGGTCCTGATCAGTTTGTTCAGTCTGTTGGCGTCGCCGGCTCCGATGCTGCTCCCCCAGCACACTGCAGCAAAGAGGAGTGCACTGCCAACAACAGGCTGGAAGATCTCCAACATCTTCTGACACGTCTGCTCATCCCCTTCTTGTAGACAGCGTTGATGTTAGTTTTCCAGTTCAGTCTGTTGTCGAGGTGCACTCTGAGGTATTTGTAATCCTCCACCACTGCGACGTTCTCCCCCAGAATGCACAGTGGTTGTGTGGTCGTCCTGTTCCTTCTGAAATCAGTCACCATCTCCTTGGTCTTGGCCACATTAAGCAGCAGGTGATTTCTACCTGACCACTCCACAAAATCTTCCACCACTGCTCTGTATTCCTCCTCTCGTCCATCCTTTATGCACCCCACCACCACTGAGTCCTCCAAAAAGTAGAGACAAAAAAGCAGACAAAGCTCAGACAGTTAGTCCATAAATATTTCTGATTTCTGATACATTGACACAAGTTGTAAAAGCTGTAACGTTGGTGTAGCTTTAATGTGTGAACTCTGCAGCAACAACACACAACCCTCTCTACAGCAGTTTACCATACAGTTTACCATACAGCAATGGTGGTATAGTGGTAAGCATAGCTGCCTTCCAAGCAGTTGACCCGGGTTCGATTCCCGGCCATTGCAGAGTCTTTCCTTAATCTTCTTGCACAATCTTTATAGGGCAGCTGTGGCTCAGGTAGAGCGGCCCACTGATCAGGAGGTCGGTGGTTTGATCCCTGGCCTCTGCAGTCCACATGCTGAAGTATCCTTGGGCAAGATACTGAACCTCAAAACTGCCCCGATGCTGCGCCATCGGTGTGTGAATTCATATGTACGTCACTTTGGACCAAAGCATCTGCCAAATGCCAGATCATGATTGCTTTCTTTATAGCTCTGCTACAGTGGAGTGGATGACGTCACGCGCTGCTTCCCCATCAGCCTTCATAGGAATGTGAACAGTGATCACGATGGCGGACGTGAGCTCCCGAGGCAAATAATAAGGCCGCATCCCCACGGCTAGCAGCTCAATGTCCGGGCTACACCAACATGTCCAAGATCGCACACTTCTCATTCACAAACAGTGCAATACCTCCTCCCTTCTTCTTACTGCTCGGAGCCATCTGCACACAGCTGAAGCTGGTACCTTCATGCTCCGGTCTGCGACGTGTGAGTGAAGCCGTGACTCGGTAAAGGCTGTTAGGCTGCACTGTGAGTATTCTCACTGTGTCCTGACCAGCGTGACAAGCTCATCGGTCTTATTTGCCAAAGACTTCACGTTCCCCGTGATGATCACCGGAATGGACGGTCTGTGTCTCCGTGCCTTCGCCCTCCGTTTAGCTCGGGCTCTGCTCTTCGACATCACCTCTTCAACTTGTCTTGGACTATAATCTCATCATGCAGCAGCGTGGATTTGGATTCAACAAAAGTCACCAAGTCATGGTAAAATATATTGGATTATACGTGTAGTTGAAGTGACATCCTGTTAGACTTTCCAGTGTGCTACATTTTTAATTTTGTCTAACTATTGAGAAATTCCATTATTGCCAATTTTGACTGTGTTTTGACCAATCTTCTCTCATGATCTCAAGTGCTCCTAATATGCTAACATGCTAAGCAGCCTGAGTACATAGAGCAGATTTTGGGCTGTCTGAAAAATATCTCCCAGTGCCCATTCAAATCCCAACATTGTGCTTGATTACAGCCTGAATTTGATTTGTGTTTGCTCCTAACTTGTTTTTCTCTAATGAGCCTCCTTATGCAAGTAAGAGGAAATCACTACACAAGTAATGACGAAACAAGAGGGTAAAGAGAGAAAATCTATGAGCCAATGAGTCGTAGAATAAGAGAGAGGAAGATGAGAGGAAGGACAGCCTGGAAGAAGAGGATGAGAGAGAGAGAAGTGATGACAGGTTATTTTTCACCTTTCCTCTCCTGACAGCTGATGTTATTTCCCATTCTCCTCGGACACACAGCAGATCCAATCTAAGGCTTCTCTGGATGGCCCTTCTGAAGCCCCATAACCAAATGAAAACCTTTATTACATACACCTTACACAGACCACACACACACACACACACACACACACACACACAAAGAGGGAAAATGCATTGAGGCCAGGTACAGAGTGCAGCTGAAAACTAGGAACATGCATTTGTACATACAGACAGTACAAAAGTGTTCTGTCAGACTTTAATGACGCATACTCATTTTGTGTAGTTTCTGTGCTTTGCTTTCTCTCCCTGCATGTGTGTAGTAGTGAGGGTGGGAACAAGATTTTACACAGAGTGAGTAAATTAAGTAAGTGCAAAGCACAAATGTGTGTGTGTTTGTGTTAATAGTGAAGGCAATGTAGTGAGGTTTAATTCTTTGGCTGTTAGTTTACAGAGGTGCATTATTGTTCACAAGGCTGACGGTGTACACCGGAGACATATACAGCATATGCACACAAACACACACATATGCAAGCACAACAGCGGAGGGCGTTGTGTGTCAGACCATAAAAATAAAAGCCCCTCAGAAGATCTCTTCTCTGAGTACTGGTAAATTATTATTTTACCTCTTCCTGCCTCCCTCTCCTCTCAGTTTTCATTCATTTTCTTCTTCCTCCTCCCCTCTCTAACCTCCCTCATATCTCATGCGTGTAAGACTTCCAGACTGTGGCAAGACTGCATTTACTCTAATTCTGTGAATGACATTCAGACTTTCGAAGAGAGAATCACACATAAACGAAGGCCTACGAAGACTGAGATTTAGCAACGTTTAAATGACCGAGCCAGATTCAGAGAACGAGGGTCATAAAGAGAGAAAAGGAGCCGCTCAAAGACACCGAAAACCAGATAAAGGCAGAGAGAGAAGGTGATGACAGATAATCAGATAGGTGTGAGATAGGAGAGTCAAGGTGAATGTTTCTCTTAATATGCCACTCCTACTATTGGATCAGTTCAGTCTATTAGCGTGACACAGAGAGGGGTCATACACTGGGAACTGTGGGAAATTGAGTTTTTGTATGCACTTGGGGTATGAGTGTGAATGAGAGCAAAAGGAGGTCAAAATCACACATTTCTCACTGCAGATCCACTGATCTCATCACTATCTCTGCTGGTTTACTTTGTTTTAGACATCATTTACAAAATAAAGGAGTATAAGTCAAAAAACTCAAAATAAACTAATTTGTAATTGTACATATTTTTACTACACACATAAATAGTCATTGAATATGAATATCCTTGTCTCACACTACAGTCTTTGTGAGATCTTACAGAATTACTGGACAAGTGTGTGGAGTGCTGTTTGTGGTTGTGAAAATATAGTGCTGATGGGAAGGTAAAGCTGAAAACATTCAAAGCTTAGTGTAAACTTATAAAGATACTGATGATTTCAGGTGGGTCTTTCTTTAGGTGAATAAAGTATCTTTGGCTGCTGACTCTGTCTACAGCAGCACAATGCTTAGCTTCTGTGCTGGTACTCTTTGGGTGGCACGGTGGAAAAAGTGGTAACACTGTCGGCTCACAGCTAGAAGTGCCTGCTCGAGGAAAAAGGGGCCTTTCTGTGTGGAGTTTGCATGTTCTCCCCATGCTCACCCGGGGTATCCTCCTTAAATAACCCCCACTAAAACCATGCGAGAAGATCACCACCTGACCAATGGTGACGACAGAGAGTTGGGTCCTCGGGTGCCGGACGACGGACCAAGGATGGGTTAAACACTGAGAACAATAATTTCAGGGAAGCATGGCGTGTAGTGTGCAACTTCTTCTCCTGTTTGCTTCTCCAAACTGAGGGTATACTAACCGCCATGTATTGTAGATAATACACTGACTATTGATAATCACCTCATACAGCCCCACTTCGCTCTCTCAAAATCTGCACTCTTTAATGTGGCTGAGCTCATCTTCAGGGCCATAAAGTGTCAGACTGTGTAGCCAAAGAGTGAGACAATCAGTCCACATGTACATCTTCTGCAGCATCAAGGAGGATGAGGCTATACAGGCTCATCTTAAGGAGAAGACACGTAAGCTGGTGGAGCTGCCAGGGTTTTTTCATAGATAAAAAATAATTAATCTGACAACAGTAAACAACCAACAGAGTATACAGTATGCCACAGAACATGGCCAATTGGTCATAGCTTTGGTAATAATACACACATTGCAGTCAGCTACCATGTATGTATGTATTATGTAGCACATAATGGGTTGCATCTCAAAATAACAAGTGCAAAGTCACAATAGCTGTGCCCACATACGTGAATGCATCACAACACAACCGTTAATCATCTGTCCTCTGGCTCAGGACCACCCTTTCCATAAAATCTTGTGCAAAATTGCACAATAGCACCTTCTTGCAATATGCCACTCCCATGATCACACCGCTTTTTAGCCACTTGGCATGACTTAAATACACACCTTCACACACACACACACACACACACACACACACACACACACACACACACACACACACACACACACACACACACACACACACACACACACACATGCACACATGGGTGATGAAATTTTTGTGGGCTGACCGCCAACAACCAACCAATCGAACTAACCAATCAGCAGAGCTAGCTATAGAGCTGCTGGTCGCAGCTAACAATGTACGTGCCTCTCCATAGTATCGATCACATGAGCATGGCTGATGACATTTATTGTAAGTCATTAAAGTACAGATTAAAAAAAAATAGGGAAGAAAGAAAATTTTGCCCCTCACTCTTTTAAGGCAGATTACAGTTTACAAAGTATAAACATATTAACATGTTTTATAAAGGAGTCCTTAGACTTAATATATCCTGAAATTTCTGAATTATCCTATAATTCTGTCTTACAAATTACAGACTGTAGGCCTTGCTTGGTATAATTGATGCCCTTATAAACATTACTTCATTTGCAGAATTTATCCAAAGGCTGCTACACTTTTCTTACTCGACTTTTCATTTGCTCTCTAAACATAGAGAGAAAACATATGCACTCAAGGTACAGTTCCAGATATTAAGTATGCCTGCTCTGAGTGGTTTTACTTTGTCGTTGACAGTAGATGGATATCATGTAATATTGATAACAGATTTCCCAAAGAGTTTGTTGCTTGTTTCAGCTGAGTGCTCTCTCCACGGGAAAAAGGAGCACAGAGCACAGATGGTAAATAAAAAACATTTTTCCAACAAACATCATACATTAACTAGAGCTAGAACCAAAAACACAATAACTACTGAAGAAATGACTGATCCATTTCTACCTTGATCACCTGTACAAGCCCCTTGTATCACTCCCAACAGTCAATTTGTAGTTAAAAACACAAGAATATTTACACAGAGTTGCTGAAATTCGGTGGTTACTGTAAATGAAAAAGTCAGTTGATCCTTGGAAATATGCTTTCATCTTGTGCTTTTGTAGTTCAGCATTTTGGAAATGTAAATGTGCTTATAAATACTGACTACTATTTCAAATATGAATAGGATAGGCCTGCAGATATTCCACTGGTACCCTTATATATGTACAACCAGTTGTCCTGTGGGAGAGTAGACGACTGCGTATCTGCAATGATCAATAGCATAAAAACAGGCTGCAGACTTGATGCTTGCAAAAAATGGGAAAATTCCACACTGAGTATACGTGATTGCACATGCATTTGATGTGACCACATTACACCTCAAAGAACAGACTGTAGAAAAGGGTTTATTCACAAAACGCTTTCTGCTACCTGCGTTGAAAGCTTTTTTTGGCCACCTGGGGGCGACAGAAACATCATGTAAACACGTCACTGGAATACAATCACCTTTTAAGTTGAGATGGCAATTTTGTTGATAGTAACAGAGCAACATTAGTGTTCATCTGGAGTCTCTCACCACCTGATCAATTATATATTCACTCCTTTTAGACCTGTTTTGGTCATATTCAACAAGCTGAAAGACGATGAAAAAGTCCGTAGAGCTGAAAGGAACCCAGTCAGAGGATAAGTGACCACGGGATCTCCACAACAAGCTGTCATAATGGGTGTAGTAAATTAGACCCAGACACAGAACAAAGGACAGAAGGACAATAGTTTATTGAACAATGTATTAAAGTCAATAGTGTAATCCAGGAGAGCTGCGCCAGGGGGACAGTGAAGCGTGGCAGACGGTTACAGACTGGAGTGGCGAGACAGAGAGAGCTGGCTGGCTTATGGACGAGGAGACGAAGCACAGGTAAGAGACTGTAAGAAACAATCACCAGGTAAAAAATAACTTGTAAGCAAAAACAAGAGCAAGATGAAAACCGATGAATATCTAAGTACTGGATAACAGACGATCTGGTGAAGTCGTCATTTATATACTGCAGGAGGTGATCATCAGAGGAGGTCTGCAGGTGGGCCGACAGCAGGAGGGAACAGGGACAGACGAAGAGAAGAGGGAGACAGAGAGACACACAAAAAACACATGGCCAAGTAGAAACAGTGGTACTGACTAAATCCTGACGCAAGCAACAATTTCCATGTTACATGTAGTGATTTGATCCATTGTTGATATAAAAATACACACTAATAAATGTTTACAATAGACTGTGAGGGCAATGATAGGTCCACTGGGGTGCTTAGACAACCATATTTCAATCAGGAGAGACGTGATTAAAACAGAGCCTTAAAGAATAATCAGGTAAATTTATTTAAGGTGTGCTCATAATGAAAATTAATTCAAGAACGTGGGAATTTTTTTGTGATTAAACCCCTTTGTGATGTCACCTTAAGGGGATAGTGATTCCATGGGTCACTGGTGTAAGGTGGTTACGACGGCCCCAGTGCACACTATTAAGTCAGGTCCTGGTGCACACTAGTGACAAGTTATGAATCACATACACATACATCAATCACATACATTGACTCATCACGTGATCAAATAGAAACTGCTGGACAACATCAACATACATATTACACATCAATCAGCAGTGAAAATCTGTATATGACAAAGAAAAATACAGTTTATTTTGAGCAGAAATATGATTTTGTCTGGAATTGATACTGCCTATTTTACCACCAATAACATAGCTTATTGGGAACAGCTGTGACTTCATGCGATGCCTTCACTGAGCGCAGGAGTGTGACAGAGGTGGCAATCTGAGTGACTCACTAGGACTTGTTCATACATACATCCCTCTCTATGTGCCCCCGATGCCTCTAGTTTGGGTAAAAAAATCATCAAATTTAACAAATCTGTTGGCTTGTTTACAACCTATATAATGAACTGATTGTTTGTTGCCCCTTTTGACCTATTTTTCGTGATACCACCGTGTTCTCAGATCTCTTCAAGATCATTACTTTCGTGAGTATAATGTTATCATAACCAACAGAAGTAGATTGTCACAGAGCCATGAAAATAAAATCCAACATGTAATTAAACCTGTAAACATGCTTTGTTTATTTATTTTGTCCAGCTTCTCATTCCTTTCAGCCGTCATATAAGTCACCATTAACACTTGTAGGAAATTAATTTTGAAAGTATAACTTGGTTATACAAGTAGGGAACTGTTTCATGTTGTTCTGTTGGTCCAATGGTCCTGAAAATTACTCAGCACATAGAGGACTGTTTTATACAGGACTTCACAACCTTGCAGTGCACTAGACTGTCACGGCCAGCAACCATCAGACCAACCAATGTCCTGTCAACAAAATGTAATCAGGTTTAGAAAATTAGATTATAAACTGCACTTTACATATCAGATTTGATTATTTCAGCAGAGGTGCTGGGTGCAGTGACAGACGATAATTCACTTAATGGCTGGCCCACTTCAAAAATATGCCTATAAATAGCCAGCGTGTATGTTAATTTATCTTATGCCAGGACAGCTGTATATAAAATAACCTATTAGATGTGCTGCTGCATCAGACCTTAGACAAAAAGCAATGATACTGCACAATGTTTTGCAGAGAGGTCAGGAGTTAGGCCACAGCGAGATTAAAATTGTAAAAATTCGTAGGTTAGACAACAAAGAGTTTGTGAGTACCAATGTTTGACTGTGCAGAAAGCATGTCATTGTTAGACAGACTGGTATTTATCTTTGTACATGCTCTCTTCTTACATCATACTCACACCAGAAGCCGAACACATGGACCGCACCAATATTCACATGGATTGTCTTATTTTTCTATAAACAAGAGGAGAAAAGAAGCTATAATCACAAAAAAAGATTGTTACTGTGAATCTATAGATATACAAGTGTAGATTATTGTGGCTGAATTGAGTAGATGTCAATTTTGGGAAGATACACATTTCCATCTTATTGTTATCATATCTTACCCATTCGTGGGGATGAGGGTTAGTGGGGGGAGGGTCATGTAGATTTGCTAGGCTAGATGGTGGGTTGAGTGTAGTGAAAGTTAACAAAATACTTTTACTTAAATGCTGTACTTGTACTTTACTTCTCATTTCCATTTTATGCTATTTTATACTTCAACTCCACTGCAATTCAGAAGGAAACAAGATACTTTTTACTCCACTACATTTCTTTGATAGTTGTAGTTACTACTTTGAAGAAGTTTTACATACAAAACCTCAAATCAAATCACTAAATTACAAAAAACATAAAAAGCAGTTAAAATTAGCTCCACGCTGACCAATTCTAAAACAGATGAATGCATCAGTAATAATCCAAAAATATACTGTAGTATATACATCCTCTCCATTACAAGTACTTTCATTTTTGATAATTTAATTGAATTTTGTAAAAGACTATTCTATATTGCAGTATTGCTGCTTTAGTAAAGATCAGAATTCTTCTTGGAGGACCACTGGAGTAAGATGGGCAGGAGAAATGATTTGTATTTGTGTTTACAGCATTATGTAATACAGTCGTTCAACATACGTTCACGAGGTTCAAGTTCACTGTTCATTTGTTAACGGCCATTTAACATGCAGCACTTTAAAACACACCAAGAATTGTTGAATCGACAGGTTTTGGCTTCAGTGATCTAACTACTCTGGTGCTCATGAAAAGGCTTTACAACCACTGGACCAATTTAATAGATTTCCCCACACAGGGGGAAAGAGAGATAAGCTAAGCTAAGCTAAGCTAAGATAAGATAAGACTTTATTGATCCCACATTTGGGAAATCAAGTCTTTTTTTAATAAAATTAAGAAACATGGAGGCATAAGCACAGACATGAAGCCAAATCCTGACAGTCGAGCTCAGTTATTACACTGAACTGTAGCTGTGACCACATTCTTGATTATCACTTACTGTATTTGATTGTAGACCTGTTTGAGTTGAAGATTACCTGCATTTTGTTCAATATTCTGATATTAAAGCTCAGAAATATTTACACAAACCACAGATTCATATTTCATAATTGCTAAGACATTTGTGATCCATGGCCTGTCCAGAGCTGAGCTGTAGCTTCATTCGGTGGTTTAAAGCTTGTTCCTTGCCTGGCTGGATCCAGATAAAAGGTAACCTAAACCTAGCTGCCGCTGGCTCTGTTAATCATTTAAATATTTAACCATGTAACATTTGTGATTTTGCCCTGGCTGCCTTACACAACTTTCTCAGCCTCCTCTTTCATTAGGCAGAGCTTACTGAGATTGAGAGCCAGTCAGGTGCATGCAAACAGGAGAGTGTACAGAGGCTTGAGGAATAACTGGGACCAGACACCATTTCGCCGACTGCCTCCAAACCTGCTCTGTCAATGGCTCCTGAATGTCCCAGTGGTCAACTGCGTCCACTATCTCTTTGTGTTTCTCCTTGTGTTTTCCACCATTTCTCAGAGGTTACGACATGTACAAGCAAGTGGAAAGCTGAGAAGAAGCTCCCCGCTGAAACAGAAAGAGAGGGCATTAGTTTTTTCCTCCTGGCTAAATCTCTTCGACACAGTGGTGACAAAGCACTGCACCTCAAGCAATGTTATGGTGCAATATCAAAGCCTGCTCACGTGATTTCACCTACACACACACACACACACACACACACACACACACACACCTACACACACACACACACACACACAGTACGATGGGGTCTCATGAGGGAGGCCAGTGATCACATCTCAACGACGCCTGATAACCGTGGTCTCGCTCTGTTTACCTGCCACTGTATGTGCATGTGTCCTCTGTCTCTGTGTGAGTTTAGTGTGTGTGTGTGTGTGTGCGTGTGTGCAAACACGTGTAGGTGTGTTGTTTTGCAGAAAACTGTGGGACTTGAGATTTCTCTTCTGTGTGTGTGTATGTGTGTTTAAGTACACGTGTGCATGTATTATGTGTGTTGCATAAAGTTTCATTCACACATTTTCTCCTCACCTTCTCTACCTTTATCACCTTTATGTAGCAAGTTCCAGGCCACTTCTAAAGTTAAACCGGAGGTTTTTGTAACACATGTAGAGATTTTGTGTACATCTAAATTTGTGTGAATTGTGAATTTACACAACTGACCAGTGTTTTGAGAGTGCTACCTTTGAAGAGAGGTAGATAGCACATTAGCTATTGTGTATTGTACCATCCAATCTCATATAATCCATGCAACATGGTTTGCAGTCAGTCAGGAGACAGGAGTGAATTAACTGGGCTACTAACGTGCTGCAGTATGAGCGCAAGTTGTCCTTATGCCTATCCCTGTCACTATCTTCCAATACCAACTTTTTATTTATTTTTTTAATTAAATATTCTCGGTCTTGCATTTTCATTAAGACTACCAAATAGAAATAAAGGCCATTTCGAAAGGGTGGACCTTTTCTGTCTTCTTTCTGGAACCTGGGAACCAAAGCCAACTTTGTCAATTATACCATATGTATAGGACATACAGAGGAATTGAAATAATGCTTTCACAGCCCCACCGTGTGTGCAGAAATACAAAGGAAGGGGAGAGGTGGGAGAGAGTTCAGCATCCTGACAGCATGGTGGATGAAGCTGTGTCAGTCTGATGGAGCTCGCAGAGGCTCCTGCATCTTCTCCCAGATGCTATGAGGTGTGTGAGGGATGGGTTGAGTCACCCACGGTGAGGCACCAATGACCTTTTCAGCTGTATTGGAGGCAGTGCAGCTGCCACACAGTGATGCAGCTGGTCAGGATAGTTTCAATGGCGCCTTGCTAGAAAGAGCACATGATGAGTGCTGGGGCTCTTGCTGCATTTGCAGAGGAAGCAGAGGTGCTGCTGGGCTTTATTGGCCTGTGCAGGATTCTCCACAGAGAATACCATGTTTCCACAGTAACCCACAATGGCCTTTCATATTTTCCACAATTTTTTGCAGCCACCATAGAGGAGGGTGAGGCAAAAGCTATTCAGGTGGTTCAATTTGGAACATTACCACTAGATGCCACTAATTTTTACACATTGGACCTGAAATACACGATTGCTTTACATAAATTAGCAAACAGCATCTCTATATGTGGCGGCACGGTGGAGCAGCAGATAGTGCGCGTGCCTCACAGCAAGAAGGTCGCCGGTTCGATCCCTGGGTCGGGCCCTTCTGTGTGAAGTTTGCATGTTCTTCCAATCAATGATTTATACATAGTTTTGCCTCACATGGCATTTAAACGGCTTCTGGAGACTTGCTGCACACCAGTGGTTGTCTAGTCATTACTAGTCCTGGACCAGAAAACCTCTTACAAGTCTGAAGGAAGGCCATCAGTGCCTGGAGCCTCTCTTGGCTCTGCATCACCACATTCAGGTCTTGAGCAGAGATATGTGCATCCAAGTTTGCGTTAGCCTCCACAGGAACCTTTTGTAGCCCTCATAGCATGACTGTGCCTCTACTGGTCTTCCATGGAAGCCCTTCTGAAAGAGCTGCTCATAGAAGGTGAATGCACATCTGCAAATCTCTGCAGACCCCCGCAGCAGGTGGCCAGTGTCGGACTGCAGAGACAAAGACAAAGTGAGAGGGAGCATCTTTTCTGGTAACATTTTGAAACTAGGAGCAAAACAAAGCACTCTGAGCTGAAAAAGCCAGCAGGTCAGATAGAGCTGACTTTTCGCTTTGATAACTTTAATTCGTGCTCTTTCTCCTGTGGAGTCTGCTAAATCTTGCCACTCCAGTTTTTCTCTCTCCAGAGCTTTCATAGACCTGGTAATGTCCTTTGTGACACTGAGACACTGTATGTACAGATGGTTTATTTTAGCCTTGCCTATATCCCACCGCTGTTGAAAAGAAGTGTGTTCAAATGTTGTCTTTGTGTAGTTATTCCAAATGAGACTGAAAACATTTTTAAAAACCTTATCAGAAAGTACAATGATCTCATGTTTGTAGTAAAATCTATGAAGTCTAGCCATAGATGATCAGTTATCTTTAGCATGACCCAAAAAACTGCTGCTGAATGTGATGAAAAGGTCTCTAAGAGTCACATAGATCATTCACCTCAGTTAACATAACAAGACAAACCTTGGAGGATCCGTTTGGTTCTGGACGGTTCCTGTATAGATTTGTATTTGCAGTACAGTAAAAGTGACCACCCAGGAACATGTATCCTTCAACAACAACGCTTGTTAGCAACAGTGTTTGAAGTGTGTTGAAAAAACATCTTCTCTGTGTCTGTGATTGGAATATATTAGAATATAGACATTAATGAGAGTATTTCTACATTTTCAAAAGCTTGTATTTTCAACAAGCCCTCAACAATCTCTGCTGAAATTACGTTTCCTTTAACTCTCACATACGTACACAGCCTCCTTAAAATGAACTTTACTCAATTTGTTTACAACTCTTTCCAAAAAAGTTGGGATGCTGTGTAAAAAATAAAGAGAAGCAGAATGTGATCATTTGCACAAAACACTGAAACACCTTTTTTTCATAGATAAAAGACATCGTATCAAATGTTGAAACTGAGAAATTTCATTGTTTTCTGAAAATTATATCCTCACTTAGAATTCCAACCAAAAACATGTTTTAAAAAAGTTGTCACAGTGGCAACAAAAGAATGGAAACGTTGTGAAATGCTCAGATCAAACACCTGCTGGAACATCACAGTGAATTATCTGCCGACAGGTTAAGAACATGATCGGGTATAAAAAGAGCAGTAAAGATGGGGGGGGGTCACCACTCTGTGACAGGCTGCACTGGTAAATAGTGCAACAACTTCACAATAATGTTTCTCAATGCAAAATTGCAAAAACAAACAACAAAAGAGTTTGGGGATTTGATTGTCAACAGTGCATAATGTCATTAAAAGATTCAGAGAAACTGAAGAAATCTCTGCTTGCAAGGCCGAAAACCGACGTTGGATGGCTGTGATCTTCAGGTCCTCGGACACTGAACTGAAAACAGACATAAATCTGTAGTGCACATCCCTGCATGGGTTCAGCAACACTTCCAAAAAACATCGTGACACAGTCTGTCACTGCCTCCACAGATGCAAGCTGACACTCTACAATGCAAAGAGGAAACCGCTCAGGGAAAGCCTTTCTTATTTCAGCGAGACGATGCCAGAACACATTCTGCATGTATTCCAAACATTACGGCTCTGTAGGAAAAGAGTCCAGGTGCTGAAATGGCCTGCCTGCAGTCCTGACTGTCACCCACTGAAAATGTTGACAAAGGACGCCCTGAACTGTTGAGCGGCTGAAATCGCACATCAAGCAGGAATGAAGGAACGCTCCACACAGCTATTGGTCTCTTCAGCTCCCCGAACTTTACTGAGCGTTGTTCAAAGAGGAGGCGATGCAGCTCAGGGGTAAACGTGACCCTGTCCCAACTTTTTGAAACGTGCTGCTGGCATGAAAGTCTAAGTGAGGATATCATTCTCAAAAACAGTGAAGTGTTTCAGCTGTTGATGTGTTGTCTTTGTGCAATGTTCAATAAAAACAGGAACTTTCAGCGTTTTGCAAATCATTACATTCTGTTTCTGTTTCTGTTTTACACAGTGTCCCAACATTTTTGGAAACAAGGTTGTATTTACAGTCAGCAGCTGTAAATCTGATATAGGAAGGCTGTTGAGCAAGCGTGTTTTGTTTTTTATTCTTTCTAAATAACTATTACAGCCAGGGAGATTTTGCCCTTTAACTAAATAAAAATACACTCTTAACTTATAATTACATATATTCATTTATCACAATTACTTACAATGATGAAGAACAAATCCTATTATTCTTTAAAAAATATAAAACATATTGTGAAAATATCTTAATATTTGCAGTGGTACCCCTGTGGCAGCTACTGGCACTCTGGCAAATATAAAGATATTTTCACAGTAAGTAAATTGTATTTTTATTAAATGTTTTAAACTACTTAATTATTTCAGTGTTTGTTGTTACTCTGATGCTGCTTAGATGTTACAAAGAATTGAAACAAATAGGTAATGATGAAAAACAAATAAATAAATAAATAAAGAGACATGAAAATGTGTCCCCATGTATTCCTCATATTTTTATTTTAAGTTTATTAAATAGCCTACGTGTTTTATTACATTCTTAAACTGAGTGTTTGTTTATTGTAACCGGTTGTTATAAAGTCATTATTAGTATTTTTGTTCCATTTTATTTAACCAAATGGTTAAATAAAATCATAAATCATAACTTAAATAATTGCATAAAAAGAAAGCAAAACATTGTGTTCGACAACCTGAAAAGGATTTCCAGCTCACCCAGCTAACCGTGCACAGATATTAATTATTCGTGAAGCATGTATCCTTAGTGGCCCCTCAGCTGCACCCCCGCAGTATTTCATTGTTTCTGAGGTCACGTGCACAGTATAATAAAGTCACGAACTTTACATTTGAACATCGGATTCAACTCCTTGTCCAAACACGACATGTTTTCGATGAAGACATGATGGAGATCATCTTTGTCGGAGACATTAACTGTCCGTGTCTCATCAGCTCTTTCTCAAAAGAAATCGTTAGAAATAATGGCCTTTCTAAACAGGACTTACTAGTAACGGCACGGGGGTGCAGACACCTTTAATCTCTGCTCCGCTCGTCACCACCACAGCACTGTTCACTGTGGATGACTGGAGACTCGGCCAGTAGACCGGCCACGCTGACAACCACCACCACAACTCCACAAACAACACAGCAAGTACACAAAGAGAGAGAGAGAGAGAGAGAGAGAGAGAGAGAGAGAGAGAGAGAGAGAGAGAGAGAGAGAGAGATAAGTCACTCTGGCCAATCACCATCAGCTTGTAATCGAGGCTGAAAGAAACCCCAGGGAGAGAGAAACAACAACCAAGAACAAGGAAGGAAAACTGCAGGAACAACAGAGGGGAGGGAGGGGGAGAATGGAGAGACAAGGACAAGGAGAGAAGAGTCCATGAGAGGACGTCCCTGTGAAGAGGGAGAGGGGGGAGACGATGATGGAGCAGAGGGGGGAGAGATGGGAACAAAAGAGGAAGGAACAGGGAAAAATAAACAGTCATGAAGAACAAGAAAGTGAGGCACAAAGAAAGAAAAAAAAAGAAGTGGGAGAAAGAAAAAAGAAAGACTGATGAAGGAGAGAGCGGGAGTGGAGGCACACACTGGAAACAAAAGGCTTTGAAATGTCTGCTGAAGTTGTTTAGTTGTTTGACTCTGATCCGCTCACATGAAGCTGATGAATCTGCCAAAGTCTTAGCATTAACGGAGCGTAGAACTGTGAAAGCAGTTGCGTAATGTCCATCGCGGCTCTGCAGGAAGCTTTCTGAAGTCTGCAAACACTCAGGTTACATCACTTGAATAAACTCGGTTTGGGCTTTACAAGTTTACAATCAAAAGCCTTGAAAACACATGTGTGTAACTGGAGAGACGCGGCTGTTAAAGCTACGAAAAGATGCTATCAAGTTGCATTATGGGATGTGTAGGATACACCGTTTTTGAACTTTACCCACAGGACTAAAAGTGAGGCTACCCTGCATCACACCTGACTCCTCTCAGTGTCATACTGAATACCTGTGAGGTCGCTCTGGTTTCCAGTGGTCCTCACTCGCAGGAGGTATTTACACGACCTGGAGCAGTTTATGCCTAAGAAGCTGGTTTCCAAGCATCTTAACAACTCTGATTTTGAGCAGTCTGCTGCTTCAGTGATGATCATGATGATGAGGAGCAGAAGCACATCACACAGGAGGTGTGGACCGAGCATGTGTGTTCATCTTACAGGCCTCCTTCATCACCAGGACTGCTGCTGCTTTATGTGGTTCAGCTGTAAGCTGCTGAGAAGACAATGTGTGTGTGTGTGTGTGTGTGTGTGTGTGTGTGTGTGTGTGTGTGTGTGTGTGCGTGCGTGCGTGTGTGTGTGTGTGTGTGTGTGTGTGTGTGCGTGTGTGTGTGTGTTTGTGTGAGGCGAGGAAGAGAGGAAGAGGAGAGAGACGACGAGAAAGAAGAATACAGTAGTATGTGTGTGTGAGGGAGGGAAATTAGACAGATAGATAGATAAATGGGAGAAAATGAAGACAGTGAGAAAGAGAGAGACATGGACTGTGAGTGTGTGTGTGTGTGTGTGTGTGTGTGTGTGTGTGTGAGAGAGAGAGAGAGAGAGAGAGAGAGAGAGAGAGAGAGAAAGAGGGGCCGGGAGGGGGGCGGTCGTCACGCAGTGATTGGAAAATATCGAAGACGCGCACGCGCTAATCCGGAGATGGGTCTCCGTTATGGCTGGGAGGGAGGGGTCTGTAAAAAAAAAAAAAAGCAGTCGGACCGGGGCGGGAGCATCTCGCGCTCGCTCGCCCCGTCTCTTCCTCTCGAGCCTTTTGTGTTTGAAACTCTCATATCTCACTTATCAATAATTCAAACGTGCGAGAGAGAGCAGACGGAGCTCCCCCCGCGCGCTATGAGTGCTGCTGCCTCGTCACTCGTCCAGGGCCCCTCCGCACCGCGCGCGACTCCCGCTTATTGTGTTTCCAAGTGACAGAAAAGAAGCTGACAAGTGAGAAAAAAGGAAAAGAACAGGTGAAAAGTGGCGACTGGCGAGCAGAGATATTTGGGTAAAAGAAAGAAGTAATTTTCGGAAAAAAGGAGGGAAGCCTGAAAAACAAACCGTCTGGTTTTCCCTCCAACAGACTCCGCGGGGAAGAAAGTGTCTGCTGTAGGCTGATTATTTGCAAGAAAACGGAGAGGCATCTAGTTGTAAGACACGCTGTGTAAAGGTTCATCGGGGGAACACCGGGAATCTGTCGCTACCTCACTTTTTTAAAGGGGAATAGACCCACGGTTTAAGGCGTGAAGACGACGGAAGAAGTTCGTCGTTCTGGTCCGGTATGTTGGCTCTCTGCCTGCTCAGTGCCGTGTGGCTGGCGGCGATCCCGGGACGCGCTCAGAACGAGACTGAACCAATCGTCCTTGAGGGGAAATGCCTCGTGGTGTGCGACTCCAACCCGACCTCGGACCCTACTGGCACGGCGCTCGGGATCTCGGTGCGCTCGGGTAGTGCCAAGGTGGCGTTCTCCGCAGTCCGGAACACCAACCACGAGCCCTCCGAGATGAGCAACCGGACCATGGTCATCTACTTCGACCGGGTAGGAGAAAACAATCAAAGCGGCAAAGTAACTTAACAGTTGTTGTAGTGAGTCTTGTTTTAGGTCTGATCATTTGAAGGAATGCCACCTGGCGAAGGTGCAGATCAGTGAAATGTGAAGTTTGAAGTGGTGTGTGTGGGTGTGTGTGTGTTTCATGTGTGGCATGCCGAACGAGACAGGCGCCAAATAACCTGTGGATGGCAAAAAACTGTCAATGGTCCCAAGAATAATAAAATCACACTTCTTTTCCATAAACACCAGAAACAAACAACAAAAGCAGGTCGTTCTTTCTGCGCCATCACCCCCAGAGAAATAGACCGTGTGGTCTGTTTTCCCATCTGAAATAAGATCAGAAAAACACTGAATAGGTTACATGCAATAAGGATCTAAGTCACTCTCGGGGCGTGCTGTGTGATTAGGCGGTGGATGTCCGCCACAGCGCGTGGACGGACGCGTCGCTGCAGCGTCTGTGTCTCGGTTCATCGTCTCGTGGACAGTAGAGAGCAGCTCCATTCAGCAGAAGTAAAAGGGGAGCGGAAATTAATCTCTCTCGGTGACGATTCTTTTTATACTGTGGATAATACATTTCCAAAGTAGTTAGGTAAGTACAACCTGGATGGCGAGCCGTTTGAATATTCAACTTTTTGCGGAGGCAGTATGGGATATGGGAACTGACACCCCGCCAAATAATTCAGTGACAGCAGGTCGCAGGGGTGATGTCCTCCCCGCCTGCCGTTAAAGGTTAATTCTCCCTCAAACTGCCGTTCAATTACACGCCATAGTTCGCCTCCATCCATAAAACCAGACATTTGGCTGCAGAAATGCATAATTTAAAATTTAATTTGAAAGACAGATTCAGTTCCTTTTTCTTCCTTTATAAAGTTTGGAAGTTCTGACACGGAAAAAAGGCAGAGACTTATTTCACCGCATCAGTCAATCCGGGTCTTTAGAGTCCTGCATCAAACACACAAAAATAAAAAAATAAAATAAAGTTAAAAAAAAAAAAAGTACAATAATGACATGTGGGCTTGGTTTCAGGTTCTCTTGCGAAATTGGAGAAAATAAACTATGTTAAAATTATGTAGCTTATGAGTTTATTTGGTGCTTTTGAGATGTGGGCCATGCAGTGCTGATGTTTGTCGAGATGTCCTTATAATAAATGTTTTATGCGCCCATGTGATCTCACAGTGACTGCTGTCAGACAGCATAAAGCAATTTCATCAATTTTCTTTCTTTCTTTCTTTCTTTCTTTCTTTCTTTCTTTCTTTCTTTCTTTCTTTCTTTCTTTCTTTCTTTCTTTCTTTCAGGTTTTAGTAAACGTTGGGAGGAATTTTGACGAGGAGAGAAGTAACTTCATTGCGCCGCGCAAAGGGATTTACAGTTTTAACTTCCACGTAGTGAAAGTCTACAACCGTCAAACTATACAGGTAGCGCGTTTCCGTGTGTTTGTCTTTTATATGTGTGTGTTTTTTATGCGTGTTTGAGTCTGTGCGTGCGGACCACACCACGCGCACTCATGCTGTTTTTTCCCTTATAAAAGTTGAATATCACCCTTACTGGAAGCCATTTTTTTAGATGTTTGAGATGCCATTCCGGAGAGACAACGACGGAGGCGGGTGTTAAGAGATGAAAGCTAGTCGCCCACCACCCATAATCATAATTAATCAATACATGCACAGAGGACTGAGCCAAATTAAGCGCGTGAAGCCAGCAGGGGGACGGAGCGCGAGGAGGGGCACGCCGCTCCAGCACTTTGCTTTCAGCACCGCGGACAGCGACGTCCCCTTCCTCGTCTCTTTCCATGAAAATCGGGATTTTTGATTTTTAGAAGAGCAAAACATTAAGTTCATTCATTCACAGAACAAACAACAAACAACAAACACAAACAGGCATTTTAATTTTCTGTTACACACAAACATTCATAAACACGCTCACATGGGTTTTACGCGCAATTAACATGTTTTCCATTTCTTTTCTCACTCACACACACACACACACACACACTCACACACACACACACACACACACACACACACACACACACACACACACACACACACACACACACACACACACACACACACACACACTGCCTGCGGTATGCCCCATCACAACTGTCCTTTCATCCTGCTAACATCTCGTTTTCACTGTGCCTCAGATGTACTCTTCATATTCGTTTGATGTGTCAAGAGACAGGAAGAAGTTGAGCATTCATGAGACCATTTTCATTTAACACGCACGTGATGTTGCTTTACAAGGCACACACTGTTAATTATAATGTATCTCTTGCAAATTAAAATGTTGTGTAATTATGCTGTTGGCTCCCTGGGGCTTTGGCATTATGTTTTGCTACTTATACTTTATTATTGGAGTCTTTAATTAATAAGCATGGCAGCAGCAGTAACCACAATATCAACAACTAGAAGGGCGGACAATATGTGAGCGGGAAGAGCTGTGTCAAGCTTGGCGAATACTTCCAGTCATCCTCGTGTGACTGATTGCAAATAGGCCATGGATTGCAAACACTTAACTCATGGTGGTGAGGTAATTAGGTGTGTCATATTATGCAGAACATAACAGTGATAATGCCTGTCACATCACATTAGTGCTGTTATTTGTGCTGTGTATTTGCATTCTTTCACCATGAAAATACACTATTGTTATTAGACATCATTCGGAGTAAAAGAGGGAAAGAGGGAGAAAAAAGGAAAACAGAGAAATTGTCATTTTGACAATCGCCTGACAATCAGGATCTTTAGGCTAGTGTACAGCACGTTTGGGCAAAGTCCTGTGAGGTCAAGTCCTCTGAAGCCACAAAAAGATTGAACATTTCAAGATTTAATTTGAAACTTTAGGCTTAAATGGCTTGAGAAAAAGCGTCTGTTTGTCCTGTCCTGTCGTGTTTCTGACGTGAAATAGACAGGTGTAGGTTGTCCTCTCTCCTCCAAACATCCAGTCTGTTCTCTGCTCACCTTCAACCTCTTCCACTTATCCTCCCATCCATCCAGCACATCTGCTGTGTTGAAAACTCCCACTGTTTGATTGCCTTAGAGGCAGCTACTGTGGTGCATGCAAGAGATGAGAGACAGCAGGGAAAGGAGAGTGGTAGGGATGGCGGAGATGGGAAAGAGAGGAAAGGATGAGAGTAAATGTAAGTGGAACATGTAACAGTAAGAGAGATGAAGGGAAAGGAAAGAGGGAATGACTGACAGAGGGGAAGGAAGGGAGAAGGAGACAAAAGAAAGTAAAGACAAACTGGGAAATGGAATAAATGTACATCAAATGGAGAACTCAAAAGGTGGGAGAACTGAAGGGGGGGGCTGTAGAAAGAGAAAAGAGGGGCAAATTATAGAAGAAGAAAGCATGGACAGTAAGGAAAAGACGAGAGGGTTCAGGCAGGTGAGTGAGTAGCCATGGATCAGTGGATGCTGGGTAGATGCACAAAGGGAAGAAGAAGCAGTTTGCTCCATCCATCATCAGTCCTTTCCTCGCAGGAATCAGCCTGTGTGAGGGGTGAGAGGAGTGGCATGGCTGTCGAAGAGCTAAAGCATGGCAAGATACATATCACACATTTCCTCTTCTTACAGGTTTTCATTTCATTTGCAGCCTCTTACATTTCCTACATGTATCACTGCTCTCTCTCTGAAACAAATGAAGTCCATCACCTTAAATGAACGTCTTGTACTCGTGGCTTGGAACTGAGAGCTTGCAGATCAGACAGACTGACAGATGAGGCGCTGGTAGGATGTCAGTGCCCAACAGCGTCAGGTGCTCTTTGGATAGATAGGTGGGCTTTTAAATCAGTTTTCTTTTTTACTGTTTGTTGCAGACAACTGTGCTGTATAATGTCACTAAGGAGGCATTCAATAGGGGTTAATGTGCCTTCTGTTTGAGCACTGCACAGTAATCAGCCTTTCAGTGTCAAGTTGATGTTGGATTTGCTTTAAAAATGACCTTCCAGAGAGCAGTGGATCTGAATTTTAGAGAAGGTCATTCAAAGAAAAAAAGCTTCTGGCCAAGAGATGTAAAGTAATGTCTTATTAAAGTGCTGTTTATTGTGATTTTGCACTGTGAATAAGCAGTATTTTATAAGAGTATTTTGAGCATGTGACCATTCAGAAATGGCACTCACGAGGCCTCTGGTCACAGCAGCTCTGTGATGGTGAAAGCTACACAAGGAACACACCTAAAATGCTTCATGCTTTGTTTGTATTAAACCTTTCATATTCCTGTTAAGAGAAGAAAACCTTGACGCAATGTTTCAAGCTGGTAATAAAATATTTTAGCTTTCATGTACTGGGCTGTAAAAACACATTTTACATTTTAACTCAGAGTAATTGCATCTGTCTGCAGCACAGCAGAATCATTTCAACTCTTTCAATCCCAGCACGTTTGTACTTTGGTTTCCAATACGCACATTTTAATTCGTTAACTCGGGTCACTGGGGTCATCTCATGCTGTAATGAGATACTCCTGAGAATTTGAAATCATGCTCCATTTCGGTCATGTAATTCATTCAGAGCAGCAAATGCTGTCCCTGCTAAGTGTAGTACAAGAAGATTGCTAGTATACCAAAGTTTCAGTTTAAATAATCATGTTCTGTTGAAATCCAAATGCATGTTTCCATCAGTTTTACTATTAATTGTGTTAATAACATTGTTATTATTATTATAAACTACGTTAATCACAATACTTGGTTCTGATTCAGCTACTTTAGTTTGTTATTAGCTTCCCAAAGAGTTTTCCTTGTCATCAGAATCACATCTATTAAAATATTAACAAAGTGTAACATAGATCATTGTTTCATTGTAAACAACATAAAGACCCAAAATGTTATTATTAATGATGTTGACCAGGTAGGTGGATGTCTGTTTTGACACATACAGACCGCACAAATATTTGCAATGATTTAACTTTTTTCTCTCTTTTCATCTTTTTTTTTTTTTTACAATATGATTCTATTATTTCTATAATCTATAATGAATGCTGTGTGACTGTTATATGAGCCTGTTTTCTCATTAAAATGGTTGTAACGCTTTCATGAAGTGAAATGCTCTATAAGCACCACTTTAAGAAAACGTTGGCAAATTCAGTTTCAAAAACACTTTTTAAACATTGATACAGATCGAGCACCACTGAGATGAAACTGAGCGAAAGCCACATCCCCTCCAGACGCCCTTAGACATCATCAAACAGTTTATTTAATACAGTCTGTTTCCCTGTGCAGCTTTCCACTACTGACTCAGAGATGCTGGCTAAACGCAAAGAAGTCAACCCTTTCTGTAGAACCATATTTTAAACATACGATAATAGTATAAAACAAAACAAACAAAGAACAAAGATTTGTTTTTTTTGCCCAAATCAAACTCTTCATCTTAATCTCGTGTTTAATCTTGCCGTTACCTCTCACAGCTCTGTCAGATCATTGTCGCTCTGTACACACAGACACATGGTAATACCTCAATAACACACCTGTGGGTCAAACAGAATTCACAGAACTGTAGTTACATTAGTGACAGTGCTTAACTCTCATCAACGCGTGTGTAAAGGCTCACTTTTCAATTACCTGGAGCGTCTTGAAATAAATGTGAATGCAGTGGTGTGGTGTGGTGGCTCAGAGCCATTTGAACTACTGTCTTGGTTCAGCATGGCTTCAGCAGATGCAGAAGGGCAGCGGAGAAGAAGGGAGCATGTAAAATTTTCTACGAGCTACGTGACATGTGTTTGGCAGCGTGTTTCAATGCTGCCAACGACGGAAAGCAGTTTGTGATTTGCAGTTTTAAGCTGAGGCAGAGGCCATAATGAGTAGGGTGGACGAGTCAGAGTGCGATGATGTAACATGACTCTTGGTTTGAGGTGCCAGTTTGTTCACAAGATATAAAGACGCGATAAAAGAACGACAGTATTTTGCTCAGCATTATTTTTGCACTTCATCTCATTATTTGATTCATTTTATTGTTAGTCGAAGAGAGTGACATGACGCATGTCTTTTGTAAATTTCACCTCATGATGCTTTCTTGTTGCATCAAATAATTGATTCTTCCAGGTTTTTGGTGTGTTCGACTAATGTTGCAACGAAAACTGTAGACTGGGACCAGGATCGATTGATGAAGTATAACAAAGGGACTGTCCACATAATTTACTCTAAACAAGTGGACTTAATTTTAAGTTACTTTGAAACAGTGTTGATCAGGAAATCAGTCAAAAGGCTGTGAGATGACAGTGAGATCCTGTAAATGAGTGTCAATTTACAGGTGACAATTATATTTCATGGTGTCTAAATTAACCTCTAAAGGTTCATCTCTAAAATATCTCCATCATTCGTCCAGCAAAGGGGTATTAATCTCTAAGGTTGTTTGTGAGTGCCTCAATAATACTGGTAATATGCTATTTGGGACCAACAGGACGTCACAAATACAAACTGAAAAGTGAGATTGTTAGAAATACAACAACATATCATGGAAGCTGTCAGGCCTCACACACACACACAGAACACACAAAGTATTTTAGTTGCTTGTTTAAAATAACATAAACGAGTCTGTTACTGAGGTAGAGTCATTTTTAGCTTTGTTGATTGGTCGGTCCACCACTTTGGTCCAGACTGAAATATTTCAACAGACACCGGATGGGTTGTTTGTATGTTGTTTATGTGTTGTATGGTTCACTGATATCAGAGATAAAGCCTCCCATCTTCTTTTTTTACAGTTTATGTCATTGTGTGTGTGAAGATTATGTCATCTGCACGCATGCGCACACACACACACACACACACACTCACACACACGCACAGACAAACAGAAAGAGTCTGCATGCCAGATGCTTGCTTTCATTTTTATCCCATCAACCTATGCTCAGTCTCTCTGTTTGGCAGAACATTGATGAAAGCTGCCCTGGTTTGTGCTCATGTGTGAAAGAGAGGAGGTGTGAGAAAAAGCTTTCTTTGAACAATTATTGCTTTTAAATTGAACAAGATTATTACCGAGACCCTACAAAACTGAATCATCAGGACTGTAGACACAGTCCAAAAAAAGAACACTGACATTTCTTTCCAGCTGCTCTTTAGGCCTAAAGCAACGTTTAACTTAGTCACTTTTCTCCTCATTCTTGGGTTAATAATTACAAAAAAACTAAACATTTTGTTGGTTGTAAAGGTCAGAGGAAATCTCAGTTGATTCTATTTTTGGAATGAAAGTAAAAACCTGGCGCTGACATCAGGCTTGTGTATTAATAGGGATATGCCTTAAAGGATGAAGTGTAGAAAGCATCGCGCAGTCTTTCAGTTGGTCAGTCACACGAATCATTCCTGTCCACGTACGTGTTCAGCTAACAGCTTCGAAGACTGTGTGAGCCTCCAGTCAATAGCTGGGTCGCACAGAGAGCAGGAACATCTGCCAGACATTTGCAGTTTTGCTGGGGAGATCTCGTCAACCAGCAGTATTCAGAAGAAAAGAAAAACCTCATGTTTCTTGATTTGATGTAGAGGCTTCTGATGCCCGTCTTTACGGTGACAATCGCCGACGATAATAGTATTTTTTTATTATATTTCCACCTGTACAGTCAGACAGGGCATTAGGTTTGCCACATCGTGTCTGGTCTGTAGAGTACCGAGGAAAGACAACTGTGTGGATTTCAGGGAGGAGGGAACGTGGACTTTAATGTTGTTCAATCTGCCCAATTATAGTACTGACTGAAAGTACTGAGCATTACAACAGCAGCAGACATCTGAAAAAATAGTTTCACCTCAACCAGTTTGCCCAGAATTTCCAAACTTGTTCACAGAGCATTGCATGCCTGCATCATGGGTGGTGATTTATTGTAACTGCAGTCCGTTTACCATTTGTCTGTATGTGTGTCAGTGTGTGCGTGGACATGTAGTACTCATGTTGTGGGGACATCAGTGCTTTGTTTTTCTGTATGGGTTCCCATAACATAAATCATTAAATTAGGGTGAATGCTTGGGTTAAGGCAAGGCTCGGGGTAGGCTAAGTTCAGGGTTAGGGTGAGTCTCCAGGAAATGAATCATGAATAAAAGTCAGTGAGTGAAGTCTTCTGCAGTGATGTGTGTGTGTGTGTGTGTGTGTGTGTGTGTGTGTGTGTGTGTGTGTGTATCTGTAGTTTGTCTGGCAGGCTCTGTCAGTCCTGGAGAAGGCAGAGAGCAGCTGTAAGTGGAGCTGGAGGCCACAGTGGGCAGGGCTGACAAGTCGTGTCAGAACAGCTTGACCCTCGATTTGAGTGGCCAGTTTTTCATGAAATATAAAGACGTGATGAAACAAAGACAGTATTTTGCTCAGCATTATTTTACAAATATTTATTTAAGCATTCGATTCATTTTATTCTTAGTTGAAAGAGAATAATATGAAAGCATGTCTTTTTGAATTTCATCTCATGATGCTTACTAGTTGCATCAAATAATTATATTCCACCAAGTTTCTTTTGGTGTATTCCATGTAAATGATATTAAAAATCATGCTCCTGATTTAGAGCATTAGATAAGACACCTCATTGAATTAGATTTCAAGAAATCCATCAAACTAAGACCACTTTGTGTACACACTTAAACAATGAATTCAAGGTGACCAGAGCAAGTAAGGAAAAGGCCAAGACAACAGCAAATCCATACTGGATTCACTTCCTACAAAAAGCTGATCAAGATGAACTAAAGCTTGATTTCTGATGGACTCTCTGCCATCATGGTTCTCAGAAATGACACTTGGAATGATGTGATTGCGATATATTTTTGTCTTTTATGAATGAAAGAATGAACCGTCCCTGAAGTTGTCAGAGGTCAGCTTGCCAACACCTGGCAATGAGCCCAAAAGTTCATAATTCACAGTTTACCCATTTTATAGAGTCAGATTATTCTGGAGACTCTTTACTCCATGGACCTGCCAGAAAACCACTTCACTCCCAAGCTCCCTGGAGCTGACAGCAATGCTCTGGCCTGATCACAGCAGATAACCCCTGGACCGTCAAAGAGTCACAGAGTTTGTCTATTAGACACTTTTACATTGGCCTGCTGTTGTATTTAGGCTTGACCTCAATACGCTTATTATTATTATTATTATTATTATTATTATTATTATTATTATTATTATTATTATTATTATTATTATTAAAGTCTAGCCCTCACAGTGTCTGCTTAGAAAAATTCTGGCAGTTAGACAAATGTAGTTTAGGACCCTTGCCATACCTCGAGTTATGAATAGGCTACAATGCGTTACGAAGAGCAACGTTTTATATATTGCAATAATATAGCGATACTGCATGTACAATATAGCAGATCATTCACAGTGATCCTGTCCTGAGATGAATGTGGTCTTAATGCCGTTTTTTCCCTATCACAGTGTCTTGTTTGTCTGTTGTCTTGTCAGCTGCTTGAGAGACTTGTGTGTTTTCGCTGGCTTCACACGTTAACACTGCACTGGAGAATTTGCTTTTCAGTTCAGAAATCACACAAACAGAATGTGTCTTGTTTTCTGAAGTAGGCCTACACAATTTCTACAAGTGTAAACGTAGCTGTAGAGTCAGAAATAAACATGGACTCACTGTCTGAGTCGTGTCTGCCTCGGCTTTGGCCTCACGGGAGATGTGACGTTAATGAAGTGATGAAATTTTATTTTGTTAGCGTTTTTTCTATTGTTTTTTCCGAACCTCAAATATACGTCTAAAAGTTACTTGATATTATTTTGATGTGTATGACAGATTCATTATGTCCTCACTTCAGTTATTGTGGCTTAAATGATTAAATGAAATGTTCACATTACTGAGATTGAGATGCCAAAACACACTCAGAGAGCAGGCATGTGCGCAAGTGGGCGCTGCCGCTCTCCTTATTCCTCAACAACAGGGAGGAGAAAGTAGGTGTTTTCTTTCTTTGTTTTTATATATATTTATTGTGAAGCATTTCAGCCTCGTCCCAGGTGAGCAGGTGGTCTGTTTGTCCAGAGACTAACTCACTTCCACAGTGCAGTGATCACCTGAATCACAAGCTGCGTCCAGCACACTGAAGACGTCCACTGAACTTGACAGAAAGAAATCTTGTTCGAGGACTCTGCTCCAGTCTGATCAATGATATAATCAGAGCTGATCAGAGGGAGAAAAGTCAGAACTGTGTCAAATTCAGTCAAAGCTGCCAGCGTAGCTCCCGCACACCCAGGCTGGTGTGTTTTGAAGAGGTTATAATCCTGCTGCCTGTTGAGAGACGTGGTCAGAATCGACATGTGGTATCTGATGGCTGAAATCTAGAGAGCTCCAGGAAGCTCCAGGCAAGAGAAAGAGACACATCAGCTGCACAAGCTGAACAGGAATACTTTACGAAGTGTAAAACAAAATATTTGTATTTCCGATCAATATAGTTATGATCTCTAAATGCTTGTTTCTTTTGGCTTCCCATCCCTCTTATTTGCTGACTGGCGCCTTAAACCTTATTTCACTGTGTAATCTTTCATCCACTTGATCTGTGTTTCCACTTATTAATGCATCTTTATCCAGATATCGCACTTGATCTGGTCTCAATCACAACCACAATGTTTGTTGCTGCATTCTCGACTTCAGTCATCCCGTCGCTTATTCATTCATTTTTCATTTTTCATTGCTGTGTTTGCTGTATTTATTCATGGCAGCATTTAACCTATTAATAGTCACATTTTATTTATTCATTTATGTGTATGCTTAGTAGTTATTATATATTATTATAACACAAATTATATGTTATTGTGTGTAGTTTTTAGTTGTGTGGTTAGTATTAAACCTTCTATTTATGAAGAACCTGGTAATGTGAGTTTTTGTACATGAAGTATTACAGTCACTGTACACAAGTCAAGAACTCTGTAACAACTTTCAGATTGAGGCTAAATTAATTAGTTGGATATCAGTTTCTCCCTTGGATGGTGCCCCAAAGTGAATTTAAAGTTAATTTCTGTTATTTATTATAGATAGTGAATTTCTGATGGTAAATCTGCTAATTCCTCTGAGAAAAGTAAAGATATTTGCTCCAATAAATGAGTATGCTTTTAGATGAAATATTCCAAATTTAGAGCGTTTATTTTTTCTTCACGCTAATGGGCTAAGACTTCATGCTAATGAAAAATAAGATGCACTGAGGTAAAAATAAATGGCTGACAGCCTCTGCTGGCGGAGGAGAAGAGGCTGCAGCAGTGATGGAGGGTCAGAAGAGTAGAAGAAACACTGACTGTCTTTTCTTTGTAATAGCACTCTCCAATGGTATTACAAGATAGAGTGCTTTAAAGGTAATATTTATCAGGAATAATGGTGGCTTTGGAAACAATGACGTTCTATATAGAATGTAAATAAACAGCGGATTCAGATTTTCTTTATTCTCATTGCAGTGATAATTTAACATTTTGACCGGCGCACTGCCTACAAACATCCTATTAATTTATTTAGAATATTCAGGCATTATAAATCCATATTTATGTACAAATTTCATCCCAAATGGAAAACTGCTTATTAAAAATGGTTACAAAACACAGCCACGGCCCGCTGAGAGTTGCAGGGCGGTAACTGAAGAAAGAAATCATCAAGTGTAGGTTTCCACGATACCAAACAAAGAACGGAAATCTGAAAATGAAAAAGCTATTTGAAAACACACAGAGCTGACCTTTATAAAATCTCCTGGCCAGATGTTCCAGATGCAGGACCTATGAGAAAGCCTGTGCTGCAGGAAACATTTCTTCCCAGAATGCAAAAATTTGTTCCTTGAAATCGCTTTGGTTCCCACCTCAAAAGTGTTGGCAGCAGGATTTTGGTAATTAAGCAGAATGTTCGACAGCGTTCATTAAGAAGTAGCACCACTATAACAATTGTGTAAGATAAGATAAGATAAGATAAGATAAGATAAGATAAGATAAGAGCAGTTTGTAGTTTCTAGACGTTCACTATCTGTACAAACAAATTGGGTTTGTAAAATTTTGTGGGATTCGTACATGTGACTTTTTCATGGGTGTCTGTATGGAATAAGACGACACTGTATAGATCCAAACCATGAACCCTGTCTTTCATCCATTAATGTCAGTTTCGTTTTCTTTCTTTCTTCTTCTTTTCTTTCTATCTTTTTTTTTTTTTTTACTGTGTACCCATTTCCCGAATGAATGACCCTGGAGTAACCGAAGAAAGTCACACGATGGGGAATTTGGACATTTTAAAGACAGAGGTTGTCACAGGTCGTAGATGGAGGCATCATTATATCTGCTGTGCATCCATCACCACGTCCAGAGAGATGTTAGAGGAAAAAAAAGAAAGAGAGAAAAAGAAAGAGGGGTGACAAGAAAGAGATCCGTGTAGGCAAAGCAAAAGAAAATCTAGAGATGAAAGAAGAGCGGCAGAAATGAAGACGAGACAGAGGGGACAGGAAATAAAGACGTGGAGAAAGATGTCATGTCAAGACAGGCGACTTGACAGGAATTGATAATGCAATAACAGGATGTCATGTCATGTCGTTGGCATTAAGTGCTGCACCGAGACGTTGGACAGCTTCTATTTACATATCTAACCTTCTGCCATTTCACCCCGTACCTCTTTTTATGTATCCCCTCTCTGCCTCTACCTCTTCTCTCTCTCTGTCTCTCTGTCTCTCTGTGTCTCTCTCTGTCTCTGTCTCTCCGTTACTCAGCCAGTTAATTGGTGCTTATGCGTTACTGAAAGCAGATCGATTGAGGCCTGACACGATGTGCAGCCGTATTATCAAGCTTTTATACTTATGGATGGTAATTGTAAGAGTGTATTTGACAGTGTGTGTGTGTGTGTGTGTTTTGTGTGTGTGTGTGTGTGTGGGGGGGGGGGGGGGGGGGGGGGCAGGTGTGTGTGTGTGTGTGATGACCACAGTGTGATCCATCCAGAGCCACTGTCACAGCTTTATTAGAGCTATACATCACTGGCACACACCACACACTGACGTGGGTGGGGGTGGGGTGGGGGGGGGAGTGAGGGAGATTTGAATCCCTTTCAGAATTGCACCACTTTCTGTTAATGCTCTGCCAATTTTACATTTTGACGTGATGTTTGAGGTTTTCCTTCAAAGTCATCCTGGCAATTTCCTTCATTGCTTAGATATGAATACAAGCTGTCAAGTCTCCACATAAACACACATGTAACATTACAGACTCTAATGAGGATTTACAAAGTTATAAATGCTGTGTTTTGATCACAGTGATCATTGTAAAGTAGCAGATTTGACTCTAAATAAGGACTTGCAAGCTACTCTACTTATGTGAAATGACAGGAGTTTAGTATGATACCCAAGATAAGATAAGATAAGATAAGATAAGATAAGATAAGATAAGATAAGATAGATAAGATAAGACTTTGTTGATCCCACACCGGGGAAATTAAGTCGTTACAGCCAGTAAGTATTAACCTCCTAAGACCCAAACTCTTGCACGGCATGCATTTTTAATAATTAATTTAATAATAATAATTTAATAATAATAATTTCTCTTTGTCTAGACAACCCAAAATGTGATATGCGGACGCCAGGTCCTAGGAGGTTAAAAAGCAAAAATAGCAAAAAACAGTAGCACAGAAGGGTCAAGATAAACTGTATGCAGGATAAAGAATAAAAACCAACTATTATGTACATTTTTATTATAAAATAGATTATAAAAATACAAAATGCCATAAAAATACTACTGCCCATAAAAATAATATTGCCAATATTCTTATGAGTAAAACTACTAATGCCATACGTTGTATTACATTTGAGAAATACTGTTTCATAGAGAGAATATCAACGCAGTGCTACATTACACAATGCTGGCATTAAACAGTCTGACCGCTGTTGGGATGAAGGACCTGTGGTAGCGTTCTTTCTTACACACTCAATGCAGTAGTCTGCTACTGAAGGAGCTGCTTAAGCCCCCCACTGTCTCATGCAGGGGGTGGGATGGGTTGTGGTCGCGGAGAAGTGACGGTGTTAGGTCTTGGCTCTGGTGGGTGGTGGAAGGAACAAGGGTAGAATCAAATCTGCTGAAAAACAGTCTCTCCAGGTTCTGGACCCCTCCCCCTGTCACTGCTGTGGCCTGAGATGGTTTGCAGACCCCTCCAAACCTCTCTGCCGTTGTTCCTCTAAAGGCGCTCCTCCAGCTTCCTCCTGTAGTTGTCTTTGCCTTTCCTTATCACCCTTTTCAGTTCCCTCTGCAACCTTTTCAGCTCATCCCTTAATCAAAAAACCCTCTTCTTCTCATTCAGTAGGTCTTTCAGTTTCAGGGACAACCAGGGTTTGTTGCTTAGATACATCGTACCTTCCTGGTAGGCACAGTGTTCTCCACATAGTCCGTGATGCAGGTTGTCGAACTGTCGATGTCCTCCCCGTGTGGACTGCACAACACATCCCAGTCAGTGGTTTCAGAGCAGCAGTCCCTCAGTGCTATACTGGACTCCTCTGACCAGATGGTTGGTGGCTGTTTATTCACCAAAGGTATGTATGCAGGGAGCAGGTGAACCACATTGTGATCAGAACGGCCCAGCGAGGGGAGGGGTGATGAACTGTAAGCATCCTCAGTGTTTTGCATTAGTCCAGTTTTGGATTGTCTCTGTTGTGGTGTTTAACAAACTGGGTGAAGGTGGGGAGAGTGGAAGACCGATGCATGATTTAAGTCTCAAGGGATGTGGAGGAGGGCCTGAGGGTGCCATGTCTGCAGCAGTAGACCACAGTGTGCAGGAGCTTGCATGCTGCTGCTGCTGCATCGGCTGATGGAGGGATGTATACCATTATCACGATGACATGGGAGAACTGCCTCGGAAGATAATATGGCTGAACGCTAACAGCTAACTCAGTGTCTCTTGTGCAGCACTGCTGTTTTATACTGATGTGCGATGGGTTACACCATCTGTTCACAAACATTGCTCTGCCCCCATTTTTCCTCTACGTACATTCGTGTTGCTCAGCTCTATCAGTCCATGTACATCCATACATATGCACGATCGACCGAGACTAGAGGCAGAAAAAACATGAGAAAAACACATTAAGACAAAGAAAAATTACTGAAGCTGCCATAACTAGCTGCAACTGGTGTGGCACCATTTTGAAAAATATTATAGAACTGTTCTACCTGCTCTGTGCACCAAATATCCACAGACATCTTAGTGGCATGTTGTAGTAAACAATTCTATATATAAATATAATATATATACACACACACACATTTAATACATAAAGTCCTGACTTGGTTCGCACATGCTAAAAGCCAAAAAACACAAGGGCACTGCAGATCTGTCAGATGAGCACAGAAAGGTGAGATTCTAGATCTGATTGGCACTTAAATGAGAGAGCCGCCGAAGGAACTTGTTTAAGTAATTGAGTGAAAGAGAGATTGTGTGTGTGTGTGTGTGTGTGTGTGTGTGTGTGTGTGTGTGTGTGTGTGTGTGTGTGTGTGTGTGTGAATGTGTTATGTGTGTATAAAGGGAAAATAATATATGGGTTTGGGGAAGCAAGAAGCTAAGTGTGAGTTCCACATGAGTGACTTGCCTGAATGGTTGGGTAGTTGAGAGGCTGTCTTTTTGTCTCCATGATCTGTGTGTGTGCTCGTGTGTGTGTCTGAGGGTAACAGAGTGATGTAGCGGTGTAGTGCTGGCTTTTCTTTGTCTGTCATCTCTGTCTCTGTTTGAAAGCATTACATGCACATTGGACAGGAACCATGTCTCCCCCTCCCTCCCCCCTCCATCCCTGTCTTCCTCTTGTGTACGCCTTCCTCTCCCTTGTTTCATCCCGCATCCTCTCCCTTTCCATTGACTCTCTATTATTATCTGCCATCGTTTGCTTACACACATCCATCTATGCTATTGTTCTTTCTGTTTCGTCCGTCTCTTCTCTCTTCCTTATATGTCAATTTCATATTATATATTTAGGTTAATGAAGCTAACGTGAAACCTTTGCAGGACCTCTCTACATACAATGTTGTTTTTATCTTAAGTGTCTGCCATCTGTAAACTAAGGATATTGGCCTCATCTTGATATTTTGGGTGGGGGAGGAAGTATCTGATATTTTTAGACTGGACTCCTTTAAGTCTTTCTGCTTGATATCTTGCAAGAAAGAGGTGCTTAATAGTTACTGTATCTATTAGAATTTAGCAGTCATCAGGCATCACTAAAGATTTTACTGAAATTAGACAGAATTGTTCACATTTTCCCCCCAAAACACATCATTTGCGCTCATCTCCCTCACTAATTGAAGATTGTTGCAAACAGGCTTATGTTTGTAATCAATCAAGATAGACCCTAATGAAGCCTACACTAATTATTGCACTTACATTAAACTCTGTGTAGACACGTGGTGGCACTGGTCTTAATGGCATCATTATCATCTGAATTTTCAAGGGAGATTATTGTTTATATGCAAGAATGTCATATGTTGTGCATCCCTGCTATATACACGAGGAGATGAAATTTACAGTGCGACCGTGTCAGTAAGCAACATGTTCAGTCAAGATATTCCTTCAGTCTCGTTCCCGCCAGGCTCAGACCTAACGCTGTCACTGTTCTACAAGTACACTTTGAAACTTGGGTCAGTACAGGGACAAAGAAACAAAACATCAAACTGAAAACCAAAAGTCTGACGTTGAATAATCTTGCTCAAAGAGGTGAGTTACTTTCCCCACGCTGCAAAATGTTTTCAGCAGAAGCCAAGTTCAGGCCAGACAACCAAAACAACATCCTCTCATCTCATACCAGGTGATGCCTCCTTGGCCTCATATTTGTCTCAAATGGCTACTGTACATAAATCACATACTGCACATGAATATGTAGGTATATTTATTACATTTGTTGTAGCTTTAACTAACTAAATTTTCAACATTGTGACAAATAAATGCCATGACCTGCGCTGTGTTTCCGTCCTGAACATTTAAAAAATATTTGAAGTATACTATAGAGTGTTTTCCTCAAATTTGCAGGCAGACTGTTCAGAGCAACACACACACACACACACACACACACACACACACACACACACACACACACACAGAGTCTGAGTTGCTATGTTCGGTTTGCTATTAAGAGAAGTGCCTGGCCAAGAGAGCTCTTGACTTTGACAGGCTCTCCATCTGCTGTACACACACACACACACACACACACACACACACACACACACACACACACACACACACACACACACACACTCATTCTCTCCCTCTCCTGACCATCAGGTGGAATGAGGTGGATAAGTGTATAATTATGCAATGTTTATGACTGTGCTCCATCAGTTAGCAACAGATTTACAGTTACTTACTCCGAGGGTGAACAAAATATTTTTTGATGTATTAAGAGCTCCAGTGTGAATTTCTGTCACATGATGAATCGTGGAAACCGTGCCAGCTATGAAAATAATGTAAAGCAACAAATACATTGCTAACATACGATGGGTGTGATCTGTGGATGCACAGTTAACAACAGCAAAAACACAATACTGCACTAAGAAGAAGGGAAACAAGTGTTCACAATCATTTTGTTTTGAGGCAGTTCTCTGTGTTTTTGTCATGTGAAGGCATAATTTCAGGGTTTGTAATGGTTGTATCTTTGTAGAGGAGATAGTATTTGTTTGCTGTCGCCATCACTGATGTTAAAAAAAAATGGCATAAATGCCCCATCAGCCTTCATTTATACTGGAGACAGTGGTGGACAAAATATCACGAACACCTACACTATCTAATGCAATCGATCCATCCAATCAAGCAATCCAATACTAGAGGCTGTAATAATTACAGTGAAAACAAAGTAGGAAGTCAGATGACATTATTATAAAGCCTTATTATTATTATACCCTATTTCCAACAAGTTTTTACCATGTGCATAATCATTCCTTAACCCAGTTGTCCATTATTGTAGCCTTTACAACAGAGATCCCCTGAATTTAATGGCTCTTTAATAACTCTGCTCTTTAAGCATCTCATATCTTTCATATCATTCAAAAATACAATAAAATAAGTGCATTGATTTATGAAGCAGGATGAAATAATAAATAATGCTTTCTGTAGTTTGCCTTTCCGATGCTGAACGTCATCATGTCTTCATCGCCTTGGAGTGTACAACCTTTCCTAAAACGCAGTAAAACACAAACCACGTGTCTTTTGTTTCCTAATGAAGGTACAGAGAGTTTGCTCGTAGGAGGGCTGTAATCTCACAGGTTTTATAAAGTGTGATCCTGCATTAACAAACATTTTGCCAGTCTATGTAAGTGCTGCACTGGTGCCAGGAGTGACATAAAACCATTTCTTAGTGAAGCATGCAGGGGAAACAAATCTGCTGTTGCTCAAAAGAGAAGTGATAAAAGCTGTTGCCTGGTCTGTGGGAGGGAGGGGAGGTATCACTGACACCTACTTCTCTTTGTAAGAAGATGTTTTTCCCCACTGAAACATTTGTTGAGTCAGACACCGCGTGTCTTTGTCATTGTAAAATCTTCTAAATGTAAGAACTGAAAAAAGTGCTCGATATATCCACTGATGATGTGCTGACTGCACAGCACAAAGCTGCAGATATTCTGACATTATCACGACCACATGCATTTCTCTAATATTTTGTTGTGAAATCATGTAAAGTTTTTTTTTTATATTATAGCTCAGCTGGGAAGTCTGAAAGCATAACTCTGAATCCACATGAAAGCATCATCATGATGTTGAAATTGAGTTTTGGGTGGGTGTCGTACCAAATGTCCGTGAGTTTTCAGTTTCTTTCTTCTTTTTTCCTTTTTCGTTCTGTAAACTGTCTGTCCTCTCATGTCTTATCCAGGTGAGTCTGATGCACAATGGCTGGCCAGTTATATCGGCGTTTGCCGGCGACCAGGATGTGACGCGCGAGGCAGCCAGTAATGGTGTTCTTATCCAGATGGAGAAGGGAGACCGGGCCTACCTCAAACTGGAGAGAGGAAACTTAATGGGAGGATGGAAATATTCCACCTTCTCTGGCTTCCTGGTGTTCCCCATGTAGAGGAAGAGGGAGAGGAAGAGGAGAAGGAGCAGCAGTGGGTGGAAACGAAGGAGGAGGAGCTGGTGGAGGATGGAAAGTATGATGATGAGGAGGAAAAGGCAGATGGAGGAAGAAGAGATACATGAGAAAGAGAAAAGGATGTGAATAAGATGGAGAAAAGAAAAAGAAGAGAGCATGTGACAACAGACTGGGACGCTGTGGATGGACGAGGAAGGATGATGAATGTTAGAGAGATGTAAGAATATGACACCGAACGTTTATTTGTGGGTAAAACGAGAGAATTATGAAGCCAGTACATCAAAGTGTATGGCGAGCTTCTTCACTTCCCTTCCTCCTCTCATCCATCCTCTCATCCATCCTTTCCTCTCCTTTTTCTTTGTGGCTTGACTACAAGTTTTTGGGCAGCCAAAAGTTTTTTTATTCTCTGCTGACAGATGCAGTCGATCATTGACATGTAATAGTGTTCTCAAGCCCATGTGTACCCCCCCCCCCCCCCCCCCACACGCCCCACACATACACACATTCATTGATTCAATCATTGATTCATTGATCTGTATCAATGTGAGCTTTGAAGAATACTTCTTGCAGAGCTCACATCTCCTGTTGACTGTGCCACTGATTTTGGATCAGCCTCTGCCCCAAAGCCAAGCTAGACTTTTTAAAGGGGAAACGCTAAACTCTGATAACAGAATCAGGTGCTCAACACACATTTGTTTTCCCTGTGAAGCTGTGTTTTATAGTTACAGTAATTATTGGCTTCTCCTGCCCGTTTCTCTTACTCTGTGTTACGCACAGCTCTGCTCTTTCCATCATTCCACAATCATTTGTTTCTTACACTTTGTCTTCAGATCATTTGACCTTATTTGTCACAACTACTAGCTAATGTTAAAGACATGCTCACCAGCATCAAATAGTCAACCCCGGCCTCTGGCTATGACTGACGGCAACAAAGTTGGTTACTTACAATTGAAGGGTCACACAACAGCTGACACAACAAATAAATTATGCAAATGCAACACACAATATAAACCAAACAATATATTGTTGCAAATGTCTTCTAGAGTTTTTCGATTACCACTCAGCAAATACAATTTGAAAGGAAGATAATGCTGCCCAAAATATGCTTTTATCAACGTAATGAGCCAACTCAACATGTTGATACTGAACCTTTACCGGCAATGTCCACTCATCGTATTGTAAAGTATGATTAAACTTTTTTATTTTATAATTAGGCACTCACAGCACTTGGTTAATGTTAGTGAGAGATTGTGGTCTTAGCTGATACAGCAATAACTCTTGAGAACAGTGTAAACAAGTTGTGAACACAATATTGATATACTGTCACCTTTAAAGTTGATGTTGTGGACAACAACAAGTCTGTGTTACTTTATTTATTCGTCCCACAGTTACAGAACATTAGCATCAGCTGAGAGTTGTGTTTCTGTACACCAGATGAATGTAAGTACAAAAGTCTAATATTCACTCTCTTGTCGCTCTGTTTTGGTCTGGAGGAAATATTTGACTCTCTAGCTTCTGAATGCTTCACTGTGTTCAGCAGCTAGTTGCTATCCATGTCTGTTGGTGCTGAACAGATTTTGTACAGTGGGTTGTTAGAGTTTTATCACTGCAGCTGAACAGTACAGTTGTGGCCAGACAGCTAAAAAATGAGCTGAAACCCACCGTAAAACTCCACAAAGCAGAGTGGAGCAATGTTGTTTTTTTAATAAAAAAAACAAGCCCTTTCACGTCACATTGTTTTCACATTGTCATTTGATTTTGAAATGAAAAGCACGTTATAGCTGCAAATGTATATTACAGCCGCTTTAGATATTAGTGAAGTCAACTGGAACTTGAAGGACAAGACACAATTCTCTTTTTATTAACTTATAACTGAAACCACAACATTTTTGTCAGGTTAAACTGACCACACTGCAAACCATGGGTCCATTTCTTTGTCGGCACAGACACGAAACACCTCCAGACGTTATTCAGGCAGCAATTACCATTTTGTGCAAACTGTAATTGCGAAAACAAATTAGTAGTCTATAAATGTAAGGAGACGGGAGCAGACAGGGTTGCTAACTGAATTCAATCACAGAAGTAAAAAAATTAAACTGAACATGCTGCTAGCTACCAAAATCATTCAAAAAGTACTCCAGAAAAAAGCTAAACAGTCTGACATTTCTCACTGTACTAAAATGTGTATAGTAGCAAATGTGTAAAGCAAAGCAAATGTAGACATAACAAAAACATTATCCTGTCTCCAGTCATTGCTCAAGACTGGCCGACCTGACTGTGACAGTCTGACAGTCTGACTACGTCTAATCAACCTATCATCACTGATACAAGTCACACAAAAAGTATTGCTATACGTTGCTTCGTCAGTACTTAAATTATCTTCCTGGCAGCCACGCAGACATTCAGTTTTGACCTCCATCCTATCCTACATCTATCCATCCACCCATCCACACCTTCATCTCCCCTCCCTCGATCTGTCTCCCTCCTCGATCACTGCTGCTGTTTTTCAGATTTGTACCCCTCGCTCTCCAGGGTCATCTCCTCTGTTCGACTATGCTGTTTACCCACAAGTGGAGATTTCTCTCTCTGCCTTTTTTGTATACCTCTGTTAGCCCCTCACTCACCTCCCTCTCTCTTCCTTTCCTTGATAGTTCATCTCCCTGTCTTTCCTCATGTCCGTTATCTGCTGCTGTACTCCTTTGCCTCCCAGCATAGATCCTTCCTTGCTTTTCTTCAATGCTGGACTTTGGACACTGAAACCAACTTACAACTATATATATGTATATATATATGTGTATATATATACATATATATACAGACACACACATATATATAATACAAATGTATATATAAATTGAAATCTAACATATTGATCTAAATCTAAGCCACCATTTCTATTCTACTTGTATTATGATGATAATAATGATAATACTAATACTGGAAACTGAATCTGGTTGATGACTATAATATCTGTATTTCCGTACTTCAGTGTTATATAAAAGAAAAAATATTCTACAAGAAACTTACTAGTGATTGTGTGTGGAAATCTGAGGCTGCCATTCTGCTCTTCTGATTAAAAACATGCTTCTTGTTTTTGTTTTGGGTCAAACCAAGTTGTGGCTAAAAAGCTGAGACTAGTACTTGTTTAAAAATCTACAGCTGAAAAGGAAATTATTATTATTATTATTATTATTATTATTATTATTATTATTATTATTATTATTATTATTATTATTATTATTATCAATGAGATCCATTTATCTACTGTTTTCTTATTTTTTTGCTCTGATGAAATCAATAAAATTTAAATGGAACTTTTATTTTTCTTAAACCTACTTTAAGCCTGGCACTTTATTTTGTTGAAGCTTGAGTAACTTTGGAAAAAAAACCTCGAAACATACACAGCTTGAGGTGTGTTGTGAGTAATTGTGTGTGGTGTCTCCTCCTTTCTCCATATCTCTGTGGATCTTTACTGTCACCTCCACACTCAGTTGCTTTTCAGTTTTCTTTTTATTCCTGCATTCCTCCTTTTTCTTCCTCTTTTTCTGTCTAAAATCAACCAATCAGGGTTCCTCGTTTCATTGCTTTTCTGACCCTCTTTGTCCTGGTCCCTCTGAACTTTCTGTCTCAGTCCTCCTTTCCTTTTCCTTTTTTTTGTTTATTTATTTATTTGGAGCCCCCCACCCCCACCCACCCCCCCACCCCCACCCACCCCCCCACTGATTTTGTAGCTTGCTTCTCTCAAGACTCTAATGAGCTCCAGGGGGAAAATTAGAGCTGGAATAACAAGCAAACATCAACATCATCACCCCTCTTCCTCCAGATCCCTCCTTCCTCCTGCTCTTCCTTCTTTCCCCCTTCATCTGACTTTGTTTCTTGTCTTTATGTCTAGCTTATCCGCTGCTTGATTGTCCTTCTTCCTTTACACATTTTCTTTCCAAATTCCCTGTTTCTCATCTCCGACTTGCTGTCCTCTTCCTCTCTGTTCAGACCTGTCTCAGTGGCACTTCCTTTCTTCTACATTCACGTGTTCTCTTCACTTTCCTCTTTTATTTTATTTCTTTTAACTCCCATTTCTGTCTTAACTGCCAAATAGTGAATTGGCACAACAGGACATTTTTCCTCTTATTTAATTTGGAAAAATGAGTTGTCTTACTTTCCATATGTTACTGTCTCCTTGTCTCTCACTGTCTCTCTGACTGTTCCTCTGTTTTTGGTCAAAAGGCAGCACTACATTTTTCTTCTCCAAACAGTTTTACATCGACCACTAACATGAATCCACTGCTTAGTGCTGATTTTTGGTGAAGTACAGTAAAATTATTCTAGATTAAGATGCCTACCAGAAAAGATTCAGTAAAACTACAAGGCTTCAACATTAGGTCTTTATCAAGAGTACTCCCAAAGTGAGCTCTGCAATCTATTATAATCACATATATTATATATGTATGTGTATATTATACACAACCAAAGCATTTAAATTCAAACATCAGTTAACATAACATTGTCTTCTTTGTGGAGCTACATTCATTGATAACTAATTGTCATTAAGTACCGTAAATTTGATTAAAGATGTTTATGTGAGATGGGATCAGACTGCATGACAGCACAGTAATGGCCCAACCCAACAGATGAGGAGCATCAGGAATGAAAATGAGCATTGTGTGTGACGTTTGCTTGTTTTATCCTGCATATTGTGTCATAAGTGGAAGAAAACCCACAAAGCATATGCTATAAACATAGCAAAGCAAAAGAGCAATCATTTTTTTAATAAATTTCAGTGACCCTATAACAATTTGACTGAAACTCTTATGAAAGGAAAATTATACCAAATTAATTACCAAAGGTGCTAAATACACCATATATATATGGTGTTTTGTAATCAAACAATTTTTTATATTCACACCGTTTTTTTTTTTTGTTTTTTTTTTCTTTGTGGAACGTTAACTCAATCACTACTACAACAATATGGGTGTGTGGGTGTATGATGAGATGTGTGTGTGTATGAGAGAGAAGGAATGTGTGTGTTTGTGTATGTGTGTTCATTTTTCTCACAGCAGCAGGTCTTTCAAGAGGCCTTGTCCTCCAGCAGTAATTTGATTGTGGCAGAGCAAGGGAGACGTAATTGTCTGCAGCAGGTCACTGCATAGCAAACTGTGTGTGTGTGTGTGTGTGTGTGTGTGTGTGTGTGTGTGTGTGTGTGTGTGTGTGTGTGTGTGTGTGTGTGTGTGTGTGTGTGTGTGTGTGTGTGTATGATGTTTGTTCCCTCCTATGTCCTCCCCACCGGTGTCTGCTTTGTATACTACTCACTTCCTTTTTTGTTCCTCTCCTTTGTTCCTCCCTTCTACTCACCTCGTTTCTCCTCTCAATGTCAGCACAGAGCTGACAGTTGGTTCTGATGCAGCATTATATTTTCAGCTCTATGGAAATATGCACACTCATATTTACAGTTGCCAACACACACACACAATTCCTGCTGCCATACACACTTTTGCCCCTATGCTCTCTCATTCCAGCCAGATGGGCATGAAGGCAGACAGACAACCATCAAGAAGGACCAACAGAGAGTGAGTCAGACTGGCAGAATCTAGACAGGAAAAAAGTACAGACCAGCAATTTATTTGTCCCACTGACAGATAACCTTTGACCTCTGCCACACTCACCCCTTCCTCAAGTCACACACTCTCACACACACCCATTGTAGCTTCATCTGTACCATTTTCAAATCATCTGACACCGAATCCTCAAAGCCCTCCTTTTCGTCTCACACCACAGCCAAATATGCCTGATCAAAAGCGAATATGGCAAAGTTCATGTTCAGAACACAATGACAAAATCATAAGTACATACAAACAGTATGGGTAAATGTTTCAGTGTCTGAGTTTATGCATGTGAGGGAACAGGTCTGTTTCATATCACAAAAGCAAAGTGAAATCATCTTGTACATTTATGTAGCACAGATAGTGACTCTTGCAGAATCATCCATTGAGACAGTCCACTTTTTTTTTTTACTTTACTTCAAAGTAAAAACTACATATCCATATGTAGCCTGTACTGGTTCTCCATTCATGGAACTGTAAAATTAACATAAGGAAATAATGAACTGAACATGCCATAAAGAATGAGCACATATCAGCCAATAACTAGCATTTGGCCAATATGAACATAAGAACATCCCATCAATGACAAATATCCTTCAACACTGAAAGATAACTTTGTAATCAATAAAAAATAGTCACGGATAATGCTGACAATGGGCTATCATGCTGATCTGCGGTGATCTTCCTTGCTACTGAAACGTGGTTCTTCTTCCAGTTTCCTGGTCATACTGCTGCAGTACTGCATTTAACCAGAGGGTCCTAAAGAAAACAAAATATTAGACCAACTGCCTGGAAAGCAGAATACTCCTGTAGTGTCTATGATGCCACTAATAAATATTTACCCATTTTAAACCTCAACTTAAATTTCGAGCAAAAGAAGAATAACTTTTTAGACAGGTCTCAGGAATGTCGTTGGACATCTTTGTGCTGTCGTCCTTACTTCGACCTTATGCAACTTTACATCCTGGTTTGGAAAGGTGGATGACACAGTACTATGGCCCATTCGAGTCCATACAGCTTAGCTATCTTCCTGTAAGCTGCAACAATTCTCACCCACTTGTGGCTACTCTGATGTGCTGAGGCATTCAGGGGGCAAGTCTGCCACCGTTTGTGCCTCCATTTTGACATGCAGCTTCTGATGATGCCTCTAGACTTGTGAGATCAAGCTATATGGATGAGGATTTGTCTTTGTCTTGTCTTGTTTGTCTTTGTTTTATATGTGGAAGCTTGATACTTCAGGCCAAACAATGTCATTTTTGAAAGCTGGGATGTAGGGACAACCCTAGACGCATGATCAGCCAGCTTGTGCTCTGCTGGTATACAGAACCACTGCTCTGGCTTTATCAACTGATATATCTGCTTCTGACTTGAGAAGCTCCCTAAGCGCTTGCAGGAGCAGCTAGCTAGCCAGTTGGCCAGCCACGCTCCCAGACCCCACTTACCCCACCAGCCACTGCAGCCAACACAGGAGACTTCAACAACAATGGCAGAGGAAAGCCAGGCACAACTGAAATATTTTTTTACTGTTCTACAGGTGTTATTCTGTTACATTACATTTTTATGTATTTTACAACCCATTCCCAAAAAGTTGGGACATTGTAAAACGTAAATAGAAAAATGCAAGGAATTTGGAGATTTCATTGTCTACAGCGCATAATGTCATTACAAGATTCAGGGAATCTGAAGAAATCTCTATAAGAACCAGACAAGGTCGAAAACCAATATTGTACCGTGATCTTCAGGCCTTCAGATGGCACTGCATGGAAAACAGACGTGACTCTGTGGTGGGCATCACTGCATGGGCTCAGGAATACGAAAAAAAAAAAAAATCATTGTCTTTGAGCACAGTTCATCGCTGCATCCACAAACCCTACCATGCAATGATGCCACCTTCTCTGGTCCCAAGCTAATTTAAGGTGGACTGAGGAAATGTGGAAAACCTGTGATGCGGTCTGATGCGTCAAAATTGGAAAAAGTTTTGGGGAATCGTGGATGTTACATCCTCTAAGCTAAAGTGGAGAGGGACCATCAACACACTGTTCAAACGCCAGCTTCCATGATGGTATGTGTGTGCATTAGTGCACATGCCATGGGTAACCTGCACATTTGTGAAGGCACCAATACTGCTGAACAATGTATACAGGTCTTTGGGCAAAATATGCTGCCAAGCAGATGACACATTTTTCAGGGAAGGCCTCACTTATTTCAGGAAGACAATGCTAAACCACATTCTGCACTTATTACAACAGCATGGCTCCATAATAAAAGAGTCCCAGTGCTAAACTGAGCTGCCTGCAGTCCCATTTTTTTCAATTCAATTCATTTCAATTTTATATATATAAAATGCCAAATCACATAGAAGTTGTTTCAGGATATTTTCCTTACTGAGTTGGTGCAGACCATGATCTTTACCTACAATTCCCTCATGAGCAAGCACTTGGCGACTGTGGTGAGGAAAAACTTCCTTTTAACACGCAGAAACCTGAAGTAGAACCAGGCTCTGGGTAGGCGGCCATCCGCCTCGACTGGTTGGGTTTGGCCTTGGCAGCAGATGTAGCTGTAATCCACAGTCCATGTTCAAGCATGAACCTGCTAGACAAGACAGCACAAAAAATCTGGGCAAGAACCCAACTTACTAACATGCCTTAGTATGCCATAGTTGCTATATCATCTGATAAAGTTTCTAAGGTGTTCTGGACTAAGTACTAAAACAGTTTTGTCCGAATTCAGTTTCAAAAATTTGCTGGTAATCCAGGTCCTTCTCTCGCCAAGACACACTTGGTTTAGTTAACATCTTCAACATGTACAAATTGAAATCAATCTGAAAAGTAGGATTTAAACCCTCTTAGTGCAGTGCTTAGTGTTCTAGTCTCTGTGTCGAATGAAGCATGAAGATCTAAGTAGACTAGCACAGAGAAGTCCTTTGTCTGATGCAATTAGAGGGTCATTTTTAACTTTAACCAGTGCTCTCTCTGTGCTGTGATGCACTCTAAATCCTGATTGTCAAACTGCAAATAAACTAGTGTTGTGTAGAAAGTCACACAATTGATTGACAACTGCTTTCTCAAGAATTTTTGAGAGAAATGGGAGGTTAGATATAGTTCTATAGTTGACTAAAACCCCTGGATCAAGAGTAGGCTTTTTAAGAAGAGGTTTTATTACAGCTACTTTAAAGGACTGCGGTACATATCCTGTTGGCAAAGACAGGTTGATCATATCTAATAAAGAAGAGCCAATTAAGGGTAAAACGGGATGGGGTCTAAAATACAGGTTGATGATTTTGATGAAGAAATTGTTAAAATTATTTGGTGAAGGTCGATGGGAGAAAAGGTCTAAATATACGGCAGGTTTAATAGCTATCTCTATGGTTTCTGTGTTTGAAGATAAATCAGCACCTATTGAGGGCAGGAGGTGATGAATTTTGAGTAAGAATCTCATCATTTAAGAAGCTCATGAAGTCATTACTACTGAGAGCTAAGGCAATACATGGCTCAGTTAAATTATGATTCCCTGTCAGTCTAGCTACAGTGCTGAAGAGAAACCTGGGATTGTTCTTATTTTTCTCTTGTTGTGAAGCTTAATAGGCTGCTCTGGCACCACAGAGGGCTTGTCAGGTGAAACAAAATTCTTCCAAATTGGTGGAACGCCATTTCCTTTAAACTTTAAGCAAATTTTGCTTTATTTTCCTGACCGGCAGACCACAGGTGGTGCATGTGGGTGACCACGTTTCTTCCTCCCTCACCCTCAACACTGGGGCCTCCCAAGGCTGTGTGCTCCCCCGCTGTATTCCCTCTACACCCACGACTGCAAGGCCATCGCAGACTCTAACATCATTGTCAAGTTTGCTGACGACACAGCTGTGGTGGGCCTAATCTCAAACAATGATGAGGCAGCTTAGAACCACCTGGAGCTGAACACCTCCAAGACCAAGGAGCCCATGGTGGATTTCACCTGGAAGCAGCAGAGGAGCTTTCTTCTATTCAACATAAATAAGGCCCAGTAGAGGAGGAACTTCATGTACTTTGGCATCACCATCTCCCAGGACCTGACATGGTCACACCACCTCAGCTCTGTGGTAAAGAAGGCCAACCAGCGTCTTTACCATCTCAGACGGCTGAGGGACTTCAAGCTCCCCCTCAGGGTGCTCAGGAACTTCTACATCCACACCATGGAGGGCATCCTGAGTGGGAGCATCACCACCTGGATGGAGAACACCAAGCGCTGCAGATCAAGAGCCAGGAGGATCGCCCAGGACCCCAGCCACCCCAACAACAGTCTCTTTTCCCTGCTGCCATCAGGGAAACGCTATGGGCTATGCACGGCCAACACAGAGAGACTTAGGTGGAGTTTCTTCATTTATCTCATTATAAGATTCAGTTGGCTTCTGTCAGCATGAAGCTACTCACTGTTTTAAACACACCCTCAACCTTGTTCTGACGTTTGACACTGAAATTGAACACTTGAACTCTCTCTTTTTCTCTACCTGTCTAACCAAACCGGTCAAGACAGATGGCTGTCCTCCCAGAGCTTGGTTGTTCTAGAGGTTCCTTCCTGTTAAAAGGAAGTTTTTCCTTGCCACTGTTGCCTGTAGACAAAGAATATGGTCTGTACCAGCTCTATATGGACAGTGTCCTCAGACAACTTCTGTTGGCGCTAAATAAATAAAATTGAATTGAATAAATGGTGGTGGAGGGCAAGGGGCTGTTGCCAAAAATATGGACTTTCAGCTGGTACTTGATAATCTCCTTAGTTGGATCATTATCCCTGAACCATAAGAACCTCAAGAACTTGCAGTGGTCTTCTCTGACAAATCAGCAGTGCAACATTTTTTGGATGTCTACCATAATTGTCACTTGCTCCATTAAAACAGGGCTCCCAACAGGCTGTTATTGTGGTCAGGGCCCATCAACAGCACATTGTTGAGGGACACCATCCTGCACAATGGAAGAGATCACCACCCTGATTTGGTCTGGTTTTTGACGGTGGTAGACACAAAATACTGGTACCAACACTCCTTCTCTTCCATCTGAGGAGGAGCTGGTTGAGCAAAAACCTTTCCCATAAAGCCTATTAACTGTTGTTTCATCACAGGTTTCCTGTTGATTGTTTGATTGCTGTGGATTGCATGTTGAATTGAGTCCTGCAGTTGTTCTGCTCTGGTGCTGGAGTAGAAACTTTAGTGACCTGAGATGTTGGACCAGGATGCATAGCCAAGATATAGCGATTATTTTCACATTCAATGCACTTCACCAAGACTTTACAGTACTTAATTAAATGAGACTGATACACAATACCTTTAGCATGTCCCATTTTCATGGAGGAGGGCCTTTTCTCTCATGGCTCTGCTCTGAATCTACAGCACTACTTTGATGGGTGTGGTCTATGATGGATCTGATGGATGATCTTTGGAGAGATGATTGTGTGTTGCTGTGCTGTGTTCAGTTTTAATGCTGGGATTCTCCCTGTCCAATAGACTGGTTTATCTCTGACAGGAGGAGTGCTGCTGCTGGTGAGTGAAGTTTGGTTTGTTCCTGGTGGGCTTCATTGTAGATAAATCTAGTGAAGAAGGTCCAGTTCTTTTCAAGTTGAAAGGTGTAGACGGTATTGATGCGTGATTGCGTGATGGTATTGAGAAAGGAAGACTTGCCATTCCTTAAACCTCTCAGGTCAGTCATCAAACTGGTTGAGCCTTCTAGCAAAGAGCTCCTGGTGTGCTAAGTACTTAAAGTCTGTCATCACAGGGGTTTTAACTGGGACATCTGATGTGGTGTGATAATGGGTAGTACAAGGTTGAGCTGAAGGATTCATATTTTGGATATGTGGCTTAGCGTGTGGTCTTTCTTCAACAAGATAGGCCTTGTTGGCATGAGAAAGTACTCTGGAGTGCAAGTTAAAAGTCTGACGTGCTTCTGAGTAGAGGGGTTAGATTGAAAAAGCTCATATGGGATGTTATGACACAAGGTTATATGTAACTCATTCTGTTGCTTTAGGCACTTGTGGGACCCTCAATCCCTAAAGTCTTCTTGCTACCCTCGTTGCCAGGTGCTTTAATCTGCTTTAGCTGTCTCCAAGACCTCCGCTTGTGCATTTGCAGAAGCTGCTTCTCTCCATGCACACTCAGTTCTGTTTCTCCTCTTTCTCAGGCAGCACATGTTTTCATTTGGCTTCACTCTCACCCTGCTACAGTTTCAGCTTAGCTTATCTTATCTCTCAGCAAGCTTCAGTTTCAACTTAACCTCTCTCTGCAAATGATGCAAGTACACGTGCTGCCTCTGCCCTTGCAGATGTGTTATGGCTACTTGTACTGATTTGAGAGGTTCTATTGCTCTTTTCAGCTTGGGTCCATTATCCAGTTTAGATGCTGTGTTTGATCTGTTTCAGTGGTAGATGTCCTCCCAATGGTGTTTTCTAACCAAAATTAGACAGTCAGCCAAACTCCCTCAATAAGCAACACAGGGAGTCAGGATGTAGCTTTATTGCTTCAGGTTTAATGTAGACACTTGAACTGAAGAAGATATTAATATAGCAGAGGAGTAAAACTGAAATAACAGAAACATACGTTTAGTTCTCTATGTACAAGCAGCAATGTAAATACATATGTTTGTTATGTAAAACAAAGTTACACAAACTGTGCTGAAACTGTGATCTATATGTTACTGAGCATGATTTACTGAATACTTCATAATAATTAGATTTAATAATTCAAAAGAATAAGCAGTACAGTATATTATTATGTTTTGCTAATTAAATTTGTCTATTGTCTGTAAATGTTGGATTGCCATATTATTTTGCACAGAAATGTATATTTTAGGCTTCAATTACAGATTTGGCTTCAGAAAACCAGAATTTGCATGACAAATATCTAGCATAGCTCCAATGGAGTGGATAACACCATTAACCAAACTTTGCACTAGTTCCCACATTTATGGAAAAGCCCAGTGTTTGGACTGTCCTGTTTGATCCTTTTCCTTTTGTTTGACACTTGTTGCGAAATACTTCAAATATAAAACAATCCTGCCCTGTAGTTTTTGCGTATGAACTTTACTGTACAAAATAATGCACAGTATGTTTGACACAAGAGAACTGCTTTCACATCCTTCTGCTGAAGGTGGAAAGTTGAACATTTTTAAATTCAGTTTACTTTAAATCTGAATTTCGCACATTTTAGTACTGCACTAGCATCACACCTAGTTTGGAAGCCAATTATGGTCTAATCTGTAATTTATGTGGTAACTTGAAGCCTCGAGTGCATGTACACTGATAATGAAATTTCAGTTAAGTAGGAGACATTTTGTGTTCAGTTAACCTTTGAAATTAACAAAATTTGCATATTGATAAATTCTCTATTTTTCAATGTCAGAGAAGGAGGAGATGTAATTTTAAGAATTTCTAAAGAGGTAATTTAACATTTTTGTGGATTAATAACAGGCACAAATTATTATTCCAAGCAGAGCATTTTTACCTTGGAAAATCCAAAAGGATCCAAAAGGAAAATCCTGTTCTGAATTCAAATTTTCCATTGTTTCCCACCCATGAACAACCCAAACATCTCTGCCTCCACTGTCAGCGACAATGTTTTCAGTTGAAGCATGCCACTGCATCTTATAAAGTGCAACATATAAAGCAGCCAGCATTAAGGCAAGTTGTTAATGATCAGAACATCTGGGAAAATTTCTTTCAAAATGTAGAATTGTTTGGAATATTCACTCATTCCCAAAACACAAATAGATGGACATTGACTAATGCTGTTGATATTGTTCTTTAACAACACTTAAACTATTCTTGCCAGCAAGAATAGATTCCATATTACACAATCTGTATAGGAGACGATGCAGCTGCAGTTTTATCTGACACTCAAATGATACTGAAGGACTGTACAAGACAGTGCATCTCCTCTCACAGATACTGTCTTGAGCTGACCATCATTCTATTGATATTTTATGTCATTTTATATTTATTTTCAAGAAAAAATATAACTAGTTCTAACTGAGTTCAAAATGAATACTATACTACATAATTCAGCAGAGACAACAGGCATATGTGACGTGCTGGATCCTTCAGTAAGTAGTATGTGAGTGTACAGTCACAAACTGAGGTTGACTAGGTTTTGTGTTATGAGCTGAGGTGATGGGGGAGTGCAAGTGAGAGACCAGAACATGGAGTCACAGATAGACATAAGACAAAGCAAAGAACAGAATATAATGAACACTGACGCCTCTCAGCAATAAGTTCAGACAGGAGCTCATACTGTAACAACAACTTAAAAAAAACTCAAAGGGCTTCATGTTTGCTTTTAATGATACAAAAGCTAGAGTCACGTGCTGAACTGCATTTCCTACACAATCTGCCACACACCTCTTAGATCCCACCAGATGTTCCTGTAAGAATGAACTAAACATATTGTTCATATTGTCTGTGTGTATATTCCCGACAGACCATGCAGGCATGTCAACAATTGCATGTGAACATTTTCTGCCACGGAAAAAACAAAACTACAGTCATTTTCTGTTTACTGAGAATTACATGGCGAACTGATTTGATCACCGTCCGAATGTGTGATACCAAGAAAGCTGTACAAAGAATCAGTGAATTGTATCTTCTGATAAGTATTACTTGTGTAGCCAATGCTTCACTATCACCCAAAAACTATTACATAACAGGCAAAAGAGCAGTGGCCCATTTCCTGATAATTATCAATCTTAGAAGTTAAGAGCATTTTTAATCTTTCTAGGTATAAGACAGTAAACTTTGATTGATTTATCTGCTGCTCAAGGCAGGCGTTATACTCTTCAAATTATTTTATACCTACCATGCATACCACCATCAAGATAGTGGCATTTCATCCTGAAGATTCATATACATTATGGGGAAAGAGGAAGAGGCGGACAATGACAGCAGATGCTGGCAAATCAATTGCTGAACTACTGTGAGTGTGTATTTGTAACTCATTCTGTCAGTGTTCAAAGAACATCAGTATTTACTTACAATATTTTTGGGAAATACCTCAAGTTTAATGGTTTAAAGGGTTTGCTAAGGTGTATTTAATGATCATCTTAACCTTATGATGCTTGTAGGAAACATGATCCAGTGCCAGTGTGATGCTACCTTTTGGTAACATATTGTTTTACTTCATTATCATAGACATGGTTGATTTTTTTCTTCTGAAACAAATGATAACATGTCCGGCAGCATCACCGAGCAAGCCTCAGGTTTACATCACTATGACCAGTTCGAGTTGAAGCAGTCTGTCCAAGAACAGTCTTTGCATTAACTAGCCTGGATTATAAATCACATTCAGCACTATGTTTATTGTCAGATATGAAAAATCACAGAAATGAAGCTTGCATAGCATTATAGAGTATCTTGATTTCTTTCTTGACTAGCAGTAGTCTCATTCCCCAGGCACCAAACACTCTTAAGCATCATTAAGCAGTAATACATTGCAGAGAAATTAGTGTAATGTATTCCTACAATCTGACTTGATGTGGGCAGTTACATTAATGCTCCAACACATCAACATTTGGGAAAGATCGGCTTATTACTAGTTAGATGGACAGATTGATGTCCTCTTTGGAGGGAGAGACTGGTCCAGAACAGAACAGCTTGCAGGGACTCCAAAGTTGTCTTGTTTACATGTTGTGTCTTCTTGGCTGACATGGTAAGCCTACATTTGGGAATCATCTGTTTTGTTTTTTTTTGTTTGTTTTCTTTGAGAGTTGGATGATGGTGAAGCCCACAATTTAATATCTCCAAACCAGAGGCTTTCTCCAGATTGAACCACAATGTCTTGTTTTCTGTTGCAAGTGTTGCCTTTGAGCTAGGTTGAGCAATGAAAAGTAGTGTAATGTAACGAATAAAGACTGTTGTGATTAAAAAAGCAATTACTTTTTCTCTGAGCATGAAAAATTATTATCAGTGCCCAGGTCAGACTTTGTGTCTGTCCAGCACTTAAATACCAGATCCCTGCCTGGTTGTAATTAGAGTAATAAGGTGATTGTATAAGATTGTTTTCTTTTTACAGCAGCATATATTTACAATAAATATGTTGTGACATTATCATTCAATCAACTTTGTCACTGATGTATACATCTGCATTTAAATAAAAACCTTCAATCAGGACATATCTGTTCTTTGAGGGTTTTATTTACTTTTACTTGCATTTTTGTGAATTACATATACTGTAAGGTATCAGATATCAGTGATGTCTTCGATATATCTGCTAAGAAAGGTGAGCTTGCCGCTGCCAACAACAGCATATACAGCTAAGACAACATATAACCATGAAGCTAATATGGTGATTGTTACAGTAACACTCGGCAGCGTGTACGGTATGTTAGCGACTGTGATGTAGCGGCTGGGCAGAGTTAGCTTGCGTTAGCTGTAGGGAGGAGGGGCTTGGAGGGAGGGCATGAGTGCAGCGGAGAGGGAGGGGGAGTGACGTGAACTTGTGTTGGTTCTGCTCTCTTCTCTTTCTTACCTAGGGCAGCTTTAAGAAACCTATGGTCAAGACACAAAGACATCTGTGGGCAGTGAGACATCTAAATGTTAAAGGACATTGAAATGTCAGGTGTTATGTTGTTAAGCTAACCTTGGCTTGTGATAAATCTTAATTTAAGGCTAGCAAGCCCTAAACCTGTTGCCTTTCCCTGCTAGCTGCATTAGATGTGAAAATTTGACCTAAACTTCCTTTGGTGAATGTCACCTTTACTATCTGAGAGGAGTGCATGTGTGGTTAATCACTGCCAGGTCGCTGTCTGGCCTCCCACAGCCAGCTTACTCGGTCCAAGCAGTCTCTCTCAAATTCCCTCGAAAGCTGCCCCGTTGGTCCAGTCAGCCATATCACGATTCAGTGTTATGGCTCAGTTTACACAGGTGTATACGCAGTTTGTGGTGGTGGATGAAACAAACTCTGATTTCTCCAAAATATCTTGCCTTTGGCATCCTCCTGTGGCATGTGCAAAATTTCTCTGTTTTACTGAATGCAGCATTAATTCTTCCTGAAATGCTGAATCCTGTTGTGACAAATTGTATGGATTAACACAGCTACTGTCTACCAAAATTAAAAACAATACACCAAATGGACCAAGTAAAACAACTAATTGGCAGCCTTCCATGGGCTGAATATGAAGGGTCAGATGTCGTGCCCAGTGGCAATACTCGTGCTCGAAACAGATCTTACATGTGTTCATGCAAGTGAGGGAAAAGATAAAAGAGCAGGGTTGAGAAAAAGGGATGGAGAAGGAGTAAACAAATGAAGAAAGGAGGAAGGGATGAGAGGAGAGGAGGACAAGGAGGTGAGAATTTTAACAGGACAGAGAAATAGAGTGAGAGGAGAGAGGTGGAGACGCCATATGGCATCACTTCAGGAGACGTGGGCTCAGATGATTGATCAAGGAAGGAGTGACTTGGTGCGTACTCGGTCCAGTGGGTGGGGCACAGCGTCGACTCGGAACTGGATGGATTGTTTCATAACAAAAATAAACAAGAGAAAAATACTGAGTATAAAGTCCATTCTACATCTAGTTATTCCAGAGAAGATGACACTGAAGCAGAGTGATCTTTATTCCATTCAACCCACTTTATTGTCTTCTTGCTTCGCCCTTCTCGACTCATCGATTCTTTTTCCTGCTCATCATGTTTTCTTCAAATGTAGCGTCTTCTCTCTCATGTAGGTGCTATAGGTTTGCTGACCATCCAACCAGTATGTCAGACTAATTGTCAGTATGTTACTAAATTAAAATAAATTAATTCAAGGGAATGGTTCTGATTCATGGGGCTTCGATCCAGCCAGTAGACTGAGCAAAATAATCATGCACTGCCCAGAAGTTGCACTACAGTACATAATGGATTCGTAGGTCTAGACCCCAGTTGGAATTAATGCTTGACATTTTAGTATTTAATTAAACTGAGCTCACACTCTATAGTTACAAGAGTCTGTACAGCCATGGGCTTGTCTTTACAGTTTTGCTCTTTGATGTTTATAACCACCGCAACACATGAAGAAACTGCTCATGTTTGTGGCTTATAGTTCATTTATTTGGTCAAAATATGCTCTCTGAACACAAGAAGTGCTTTCTACTAGATTTCTGTATTGGTAGTCATAAGGCTTAGCCTGAAGTGGTAAATATCATTGGACTCAAGGTAGCAGACCAACACAGAGACAATTGTCAGAAACAATTCAATTTATTTACAAGATAACCAAAAACACACTCAAAACTGAGTGGTAAATAACAAAGAACGAGACTGGAAAACTGAGGCTGAGAGGCACACCGAGCGGAAACAGAGAGAAAACAGAAGCATAAAGTCCAAAAGAACAACAAAATAATCCACTGGAAACTCCAGGACAAATCTTAAATGTAGGGCTGTCGAAGGGTTTCTTAGTCGATTACTCACAGGAGGGGTAGGATGATCACACGGCAGAGATCAGGACAAACTGGCAGCCACGAGTCCAGAAAGCCTCTCCACAGTACTGCCAGCACTCAGGCTCTAACACACCTCAGGTGTGCAGGTAATTAGACAGGGCCAACAGTGCACGAGGAAGATCTGCCCAGTCTCAGACAGACAGGGAAGACAGACAGACAAATAACACTAGGGAAAAATGGAAAGAGAAAACACTGGAAAAAGACAAAAAGCAAATCCTAACAGGTAGTGAGATCATGTCTAATGAAGCACAGCACAGCTTAGTTGGAATAAAATATACAAGTACCGGAAATAAATCCTTATTGTATATGTTAAATGGGCATCAGGTTCATATTATTAGGTTAGTTTTGGTACCAAGTGGGATTTTATTATATATTTAAACCTCAGAGTGACACTGTCTCTACAGGCTGTTACAGTATATCAGCCTCTTCTTATGTGTTTAAACCAGTTAAAACTAAAACTGAAACGTCAATTCAGTTCAACAATTAGTTGACTGAAAATGTGTCGGCAGCTATTTTGCTAAGTCATGTCAAACATTCAACTTTTCAATACTGAGGATAAGCACTGTGGTGAAGACAGGGGATCCTGTGGATGGATCGGTGTTGTTCTCCAGCATGTCTTTCTCATCTCGTCTGAGCTTATAAAACAAATGATCACCTATGGCCTGGTGTTCAAGTTCAACAGCAACTCCAGGTCTTTCAGCAAGCGTAAGGCTCTCCACAGAGGGGGGTACCTCTCTGGCTGCGATGGAAAGTCTGGAGAAAAGGGCAGAGGCCATGTTTCTGTTGGACAAATGATCTCAATACCAATGTTCCTTGTTGTTGGTGTTGCCTCAGTAAAAAGAGTGAACGTGTGAAACAGAAGTGACATTAAACAAATACAACCATGATTCCGAAAAAGTTCAAACACTGTGTAAAGCAAAGAAAACAGAATATGATAATTTGCTAATCCTTTCTAACATACGTTCAACTGAAAAGAGCACCACCTCCTTAACATTGATTTTTGAAAATATATGCTTATTCTGAATTTGCTGAATTTTGTGTGTCTGTGTGCCTTCTTTTCTACCACGAGGATAACGCAATCTTTGGATGTTCCCACAGCACTAAACTCACAATTTGTATGGTATCATTGTTTTCCCTGTGTTTCTAGCTTGTTAAATGACAAAACTAAGATCTTAACTCTCATAATCATTTTTTATCGGGTTTCTACCACGGAACCATACTGCCATCTAGAGACTAGAAACGGTTTCGGTTTCAGATACGTGACATGAGACAATTATAATTAGTAATGCTAAATTCACCAAATATAATCTGCCTTTCCTTGTTCCTTTGCTCTATTAGAGTTATACTATTAGTTATCATATAAGTTAATATTAGTATTGAAGAATGCTGTCATTAATCAATGACATTTTAATTTTTCCTTAGTTTTTGTAACTGACTCTAAATTGTCCGTAGGTGTGAGTGTGAGTGTGAATGGTTGTCTGTCTTTGCATGTTGCCCTGCAATCGGCTGGTGACCGGTTCAGGGTGTACCCCGCCTCTCGCCCGCTGAAGCTGAAGGGATAGGCTCCAGCCCCTCTGCAACCCCGAAAGGGATGGCGGTATAGAAAATGGATGGATGGATAGTGTTTGTAACTTCAATTTTTGCTCGTTGGTTGTCTCTTGCCCGCCTATTGGCGCGTTATTTTAATCTTTTGTCAACGTTTGCTCCCCACGTTAAACCGCATAACTTTTTCAGAGTTAAAGCCGAACTCTTCTTTTCTTTAACCATTAAGGCAATCACGTAATAATCTTTTTGTAGATGTTTTCAACTGGCCATCGGAAGTGTTTTAAACATAAAGTTTTGCCATTCGGTTGTCAACCTCTTTGGACCATCTGTCTGGGTCAAATAACCATTGAAAGAGCTGCTCCTTGTCTGTTACTGACGTCGAAGGCCATTCCAGCCCCGAAGCATCTCTGTCCAACACTGGCTCTCCGAATGGTTCCCCCCATTGGACTGCAGCACAGATCAGAGCCGACAGTCCGCGGCCCCCCCCTTCCTTCGCGGCAGTTCAGGACAGCCCCATCGTCGGAGCGCCGCTGGCACAGAAGCAGGCATTTTCTATGCTGCTTTGAACAAAGAGTTGGTGTCCTAGGCTATGACAATCTCACTGTTCATTAGACTCACTTAGTCATCAATTCAAGAAATTAACAATACATTCACATCCTCGTTTTCCTCAAACTCATTCTTTTATTATTAGTTTAGTTTCTTCATCCAGTTGTTTGTGTTTCATCATATAGTCCATATTAGTTGTCGTATCATTCATTATTCATATCCATTCCCATTATTGTATCAAATAAGAAAGAAAGAAAGAAAGAAAGAAAGAAAGAAAGAAAGAAAGAAAGAACATGAAGTTAGGAAGGGGAAACTGCACACGCCATGCATATGTGAAATTTTCTCTCCGCCTTTAACCCATCCTGGTTGTCCTTAGCGGTGGGCTGCCAGCCGACAGCGGCGCCCGGGGACCCAGTTTCCTTCGTCACCATTGGTCAGGTGGTGATCTTCTTGCATGTTTTTAGTGGGTATTTTATGGAGGATACCCCAGGTGAACACGGGGAGAACATGCAAACTCCACACAGAAAGGCCCGTTTCCTCAAGCAGCAGTTACTGAAGGTGTGGTGGAGGACACGCCACCAGTGCCCACAGCGGGATTCGAACCGGGACCTTCTAGTTGTGAGGTGACAGAGTTACCACCTGTACCACCGTGCCACCCAGCTGGAGCTGGAAATAGACAATCACTGTATCGAGAGCTTACACTTCAGATGATGAGACTGATCACCCATTAATTTAATAATTATTATTAAATTAGCATTAAAAGATAAGAACAAATAAAATCCTCCTGAGCTGAGGAAGGTTGGAGTGTAAACTTTAAACCCAAAGGTTTAATGACCTGATTCCCCGACAAACACCTGTTTGGAATCCACCCTCTATCTTTCTTTGAATTTCAAGAAATGTGTGTTTGCCATCACATTTAATATCCCAAAAAGATATTTAACACAAGTTTTATGCTTTTGGAGTTATTGGGCCAGCCGTAGTTTTTTTTTTCCATTTGAAAGTGCTGGGTGCTAAGCTAAGCTAAGCTAAGCTAAAAACTTTCCAGACCTGAACTGAAACCCACCCAAAATTAATACCAGTTTGCTCATCTGAGTACGGGTAACATGCCAAACGACTGTATTTCACTTCCAAACGTATCCCTTTTAACCTGAAAGGGGCATTATTTACGCAGTGTATGAAAAATAAAAAATTTGAGATCACTTGTCAAAACTTTAGAAATGTGCAAACCCAAATGAACAAATGAACATGACACAAGAGGACAACTGTGTCCACACATGATGCATTGACAGACAGCATCCTGCTGCCTGAGCCACTAAGATCAACTTCATACACTGAGCATTCAAAATTACTGGAGCTCTGTAGCTCTGTGTGTGTGTGTATGCGTATGTGTAAGCGTGTGTGCGTGTGCATCCAGTGGTATTTGGAAATTTACTCCCATAACTGCTGATCCATGAATAGACCAGAGAGCTGCTTCACCACATGTCCTGTCATTGAGTGCCTAATTGGCAAAAAACATACTCACTGTTGCTGCACGCACACAAGATGAATAAGTATGCCTGCACACACACACACACACACACACACACACACACACACACACACACACACACACACACACACACACACACACTCAAACCAAATAAACACACATGTACACACACACATTGCAATCCAGCAAAGGGAGAGGAAAACACAATTAGAGGAGAAAAATGTCAGGTCTACTTCACAGTGTGCAGACTTCTCAAGTGGCCCCACAACCCTCGCTGTGCAAGGAATGGGAATTAACAGGGCCGGTAAATAAGGAATATCTTCCTGAGAGAGTTGCCCTCCAGTCACCGTGCTTCCAAATGAAGATGCTTTTAATCTGAAATACTCTTGACACTTATGGAAAACTACGCCTATCTTGTTAGAAGTAAAAGATGAGGCGCTGACTGTTCTATTTGAAGTAACCCATCTGATCATTTTGCCATCAGGGCCTTTTATTCTGAATGGAAGTGCAGCGACAGATGAATTATGGGCCTGTGTGTTTTTCTTTTTTCCCTCCTTCAATTAGTGTGATAATTGAAGTTGCAGAAAGAAACCATGTGTGGACAAATGTACCAGCCAAATGATTATGTTGCTTGCTTCCAGAACTGGATGTGCTGTAATCCATTTTGTGCGATTCATTGTTGCCGTATTACACTGTTTTAATTTTATTAAACCGATTGCCATAATATGGTGATGATGAGGCTCACAGGTGGAGTAGAGGAGAGTAAGACCCCACCTCCAAATCACGAGCAAGAAAAAATAATAATTACCACCGCGCTCAGGAAGTCCTTCTGTCTCAACAACACCCATTTTACACTGAACTAGTCCCTCTCTCTTTCTCTGTGACTGACTATCATAGCCAATTTTACAGTAAATTACTTCCTAAACAAGCTTGATAGAGACAAGCCCAGCAGTCTGGCACCCGGCGCTCGTGTGTAAACACGATTATATCTAGGAAGTGGCTTCACATTTCCAAGCACACAGTGACAGCCAATTAGGGCCTGCGTTAGTGTGGCTAATTCTTCAAATGCAGTATGGTGAGGAGTGACAAACGGGGATGGAGGGAGGACAGAGGAAGAAGAAGAAGAAGAAGAAGAAGAAGAAGAAGAAGAAGAAGAAAAGAAGGGATGATAGAAAGAGAGAGAAGCAATTAAAAGGGAAAACAGGAGAAACACCACAGATTGGGTTGTAATTACTGTGTGTGAGACACCATATTAGTGCTGTTTATTTTGACTCAGACGCTAACAGCTGTTTGTGTGTATGTGTGCATGTGTGTGTTTGTGAGAGAGTAAGAAGACTGTGAAATTCAATTATACCTGCCATTACAGATCCACTGGTTTTCTTTAGGAAGGACAAGGGAGGTAAAGAAAAGTGATTTCATTTTTCTGCTGACAAGAGGCAGAGTTTGTGACACCACTCTGTCAACACAAAGTTGCCAGTGAGTGTCTGGAACAATTACATACAATCCCAGTTTGGAGTTGGAAATGCACCTATAATTGCTCACAGGGAGGATCTCTCTGCTGTGTTGGCTCACCATCGAGCAGGCCACAAGGCTATCAGGATAATAATTGGAGAAGCTCAATTAGTTTGTCCTCTCTCCTCCCCTTTTTCCTCTGTCTCCATAAACAAAAAGCGCATTTTGCATCGATCCCTGGGAGTCGTTGGGGTAACAATGCCGTGGCAGGTCTTTAATGAACTATCTTGTGCCAGCGGCTTGAAAATGCTCCTCTTCTGATTCTGACAATTAAGTTCGTTAGTATTGAGGGGAGTAAGGTTTTTACAGCCATTTTCACCAGTAATTTAGTTTAGCTGCTCTCTGTTGAGAACCAGAGGGGAGATGACTTATGCATTTCTAGGTGATATTACCAGGGATTCCTCTTCTCACTGATGGCCGTTTGACCCACCAGTCTTTCACTGAGCGATTTCCTCCAGGAAAGGTTTTACAATATGGTAACTGGCAGGCAATTTCCATCTTGTTCCATGTTTATTGATGATTGAGTACAAAGTGCAAGTCACAGACTGGGGCAGTAAATTGTCCAATTCCTGTGTGGGCCTTTCAGTGTGTAACACAAAAAAATACAGCTTATTTCCTTTAATACAGTGTCTGACATGCCAGGAGTGTTTAGCAGTTGGCCGCAGGTGGCAAGGGGAGGGAGGAGAGCATCTTGTTAATATAAAATATATGCTCCCCAAAACAGACTTGAGGCAAAACATTCTGACTATAAATCTTAACGTGTTTCCTATTGCAGTTTGAGTGCTTTTAAAGCTGTGTAGCTAGCAGTCACCGTCTTGCATTCATTTCTGCAGTCAGGAAATGTAACCCACGCAGGATTGATGATCGCAATCCTAAAAATGTAACTCATCCTCAAAAGTTTAAGGCTAGGTATTATTAAAACTGTAAAGCTCCATGTCTATATTCTAACTCAGGGTATTTCTCCCCCTCCTTCCCATCCTTTGTGTCTTTCTCCCTCTCAACACAGCTGCTTTTAATCTTGTTGAGAAATGCTGCACTACATTTATGTGTGTAATTCTCATAATTCCCATGTTAAATGGAACATAATCATACTAGCACTGAAATGCAATTGGCTGACCTCAGAAAATGAAATGGAATAGGGAAAAAAATGACCCTGCACAGGTTATTGCTTTCTGTTGAGCATGCGTCAACAACTCTTGAATTTAATGCATTCCCGCAACGGTGCATGGCTCACTGGCCCTCTGGGGAAATAACAGCATGTAGCCATTAGGGGATTATGAATGAGTAAAGGAAGAAAAGGTGTTGAGACACATACACTGTAAGACTATTTGAGTGGAGGATTGTGTTTGTGGGCCCTGAGGCCTTATGGATATACTGGCAGACTTTGCTCATGATTTATCAAGTCTTAATATGACTGGACCAATTCACACTGCGCCTCAAACAAAAATTTTCTATCACTACTAACCGGCAAATTATAAGTGGACACATATTTTCAAGACTTGTATTTTTTATATAGGTTCAATTATACCCAAGTTTATGTCAAAGTGTTCGGATTACATTGAATAATTATCTTGTGAACATGTCAGTGATTACGTTACTTTTGGAAGACTGCACACATTCCTGAATGAACCTCTATAATCCTGATTCCTGTTCATAATGCTCAGTGCTGAAAATTCTTGCCTGGTCTCTCAAATCCACCTCATTCCTTGTGATTTGGATAAATTAAATATGTAGGGCATACCCATAATTTCAGTCCCCATCTTTCAGACCTTTTCAGCTGACAATGTTAACTGGGCATTGGTGCAGTTTAATTTTGGTAAGGTTTGTTATTTAAGATGTTGATGGAACACATACAGATCTCTCCAAAATCACATTAACCTGTTGCAAGATATGTCTGGAGTTTGATAGTTTTGTTTTCATTCACAGATTCAATTAGTATATATTGCATAATGTGTATCAAAATAGAATAAAGAGTTAAGAATAATGGATGATTCAGACCAATAATGTCATCCACAACATCCCTCCCTTTTTTAATTACAGGTAGCTACAGGGAGATTTCTCCAATTTGAGGGATGCACTGAAGCATTGTGAAATTTCAGTGCATGGTTGCTAAAAGCTGCACCAATCAATAGTTTTATATCAATCAATCAATCAATGAGTCAGTCATAATGACTATATGTATTGGTAGAGGGGCCAGTGATAGTAATAACCCTGTAGAGAATCATGTATCACCAAACCCTACAAATCCCCTCAACCCTACAGCAAGCAGTTTAGCAGTTTTAGTTTATTGTTTTGGTTTTACAGCTGACAACTTTATTGTTTTAGTTCACTCTCATGAACTTTCCAGACACAGCAGGCAGGTGTTTTCAGTCCCTGATAAACCTGACTCTGCACTACCTGCCCATCACCAAATGCCAAACAGACAAATTTAGCATTTCGCTTGTCCACATGGTAGAGCATTTAGCCACTTTAATGCTTGATATGTCCCTCAGGAGTTCATGAGAGTTGAAACACAACAAATACTGGACAAGTGTTTATTTTACTTAGATCGATTAGGTGGCCAGAAACATGACTCCAAATGAATGCTGAGCTTGCTCTGCACCTGCCGGATGAATCAATTGGCAACAGTTGCTAACACGCTTGGACAGAATGGACAAAACTTACCTCTTAGCAAGTTCACCCCCGTATTGAAACAATTATTCAACAAGACTTGTGTTCAAGTTTCTTGAGACGTGATTGATGCAAACCATTTAAAGATGAACGCCACAAACAAACAACCGATTATAAAATCGAGGCAACTCATTTATGAAGTCTCACAGATATCCACTGAGCGATAATACTCCAGTTCAGTAAAATATTTAGTCCACAACACTAGTCATCCACAGAAAGTTGTTTTATCAAAAGGCAATGAGCTAATCTTTAATGTTTTCTCCTTTATAACTGAAGCATGATCAGGTAGACGACATGTTGGTCTCAAAACAGCCGCTGCACTCTTCGACTGATGCTGCACTATAGGTCGCCTGAATATAGATATTTATAATACACTGCTCTTCAGGGATATCAATCTGTCCATTTGGGAAGCACAAGTGATTGTGACTCTATTACGCCTGCTTTGGTGCAAATGAAAGTGACAACAGGTGCAATGGGAATGGTTTTGCATGTGGTGGCCAAAGACAATTGCTCTCTTTTTATATTACCTGACTGATTCTTCTCTAATTTTGAGTTCTGTTTAGTGTCCTTGTCTCTACTGGTACTTTTGAGTTTTTTAGACAGTGCGGTGAAGCACACACCAAACAAGCACAGGCAGACAAAAATAGGAAATGCAGGGCAAAACTCTTGATGTGTTTGACGGGGAACAGGAGAACAGGCCTGGTCAAAGGCAGGTTCAGCAACGAGAGTGAGAGAAACAGTCCAGTCCAGTTGTGGGAGAGCAGCTAAAATACTAGACTGAACGGGAATGAATCTCAGGTGTGATCAGGTGAGTGGGCAGGTGGGCAGGTGGGCATGGCCGGCACGGGAGTGAGAGTGGAAAAGTACTGACTGAGCAGATGACGGAGAATGGCAGCAGGTAAGAACATCAGTATACAGTGACAAGAACAGCTTTCAGTTTACCTTCAGTGCAATGTTGTAAATGTACCTGTGCTTGTATCTGTGGTCACACACTCACAAGCTTCTCCATTTATACTTTCTACTTAGTATATTTTACCCACTTCTTCATCAATATACTTCATGAAAAAGGATGTTTTATGCATTTGTCCCTAGTGTCCAAATGTATACTCAGTGTCAGACATGCAAGACATCAATGAATACATGTGAGTCCTCGTGTGCCAAAGCATGCAGAATGTGTTTATTTCATATACTATATTATTGTATTTATTCATCTATGCACAGACATTTTGAGCACTTTCATAATTGGCAGATATAAGCAATACTTAACATCACCTAAATATTCACACATGCACACGTATGCCATTACAATAACACGCAGCATTAGAATATTAGGTTTACAGCCTAGTCGTTTGTCAAAGGGCTCTTTAGGGGCTGTAAAACTGTCTGAGTGTGGGGATTTGTCATCAGCACAAAGGCCTGTTCCTTCCATTAGTCACAAAATATATACAGTGGAGAGGCAAATATAGGCTGTGATGAAGATGCAGCAGCAAGACTGAGAGATCAAATGTGTGTGTGTGTGTGTGTGTGTGTGTGAATTGGATAAGTCACAGGCAGCTCATGGTGAGATGTTCACCGAAGTTTTGTGGTTTCTTTATGATAAACAGAGAGAGAGACTGAAGGGAAATGACAGAAGAAGACCGAGAAGGAACTATTCAGTCTGAAGTTTATTTTCTATATACTGTACATCCTCAGCTCCATTTCAACTCTTTCTCAGTGTGTGTGTGTGTGCGTGTGTGTGTGTTTCCACCCTTTGTTGAAAGCAGTAATTTCCCATTTTCAATATCATGTTCTGTTTCATTCTGTTCAATTGTATTCCCTTCAACTTGCTCTCTCTCACACACACAACACACACACAGCCACACACAGATAAACAGTGTTTCTATGAAGAAAGATGACGCCATTGAAGATGATGACAACTCCCATCTGACATTTAGTAACCTTTTGAGGGGAGAGATAGGGATGGAAGAGGAAAAGAGAAAGGGAGGAGAGGGGATGGACAGATGAGAGGAAGGATGCAGCCAGGGTGGAGGAGGGGCAGATGTATGCATGGCATTCCTGTTTTCTATTCCTTTCACCATCATATTGTGCTCCACAAAGAGCTTTTGCTGCTGTATGGACCTTTTTCAGGCTTAAAACACACAGATTTCTTGCAATACAAAGCCCTCAATTTTATGAATGTCTTCTTTTATTTGGCAGATGTGGCACTCTACAGCTCTGCCCTCCACGGGCAGCTGTGGCTCAGGAGGTACATCAGGTTGTTCACTAATCAGACGATCAGTGGTTTGATCCCGGCTCCTGCAGTCTGTATCCTTCAGCAAAATGCTGAACCCCAAATCGCCCCTTATTTCTGTATGAGGGTGTGTGAATGGATGAAGGTGGCATGTGTTGTTAAGCCCTTTGAGCGGCAGGTAAGACTAGAAAAATGCTTTGTAAATGTAAACGCAGTCCATTGACCATTTTGCAGTCCATGTATGTGTGCTTGTGAGTGTGATGGTGTTTAGTCATAATTGATTAGTCATTATGGAAAATGCTTCTGCACTTGGTTAAAGAGATACCTACTTTTTGGCTAATAGTGCCTTTGACAAACAAGCGAATCAAGCTCATGTCTGCCTGAGTACAGTAGTTGTGAAGAGAGAAAAATGGTCTCAAAAATGTAAGAAATATTATTGTGCTTATTTAATGTAAAAAAAAAAAAAATGTAGTGGATGAAATTGAGGAAATGGAAAATCCTTAATCTAAAGTCATGAAAAATAAATACAGAAAAACTTAAGGGAGGAGCAGAGAGGAGGGCATAGATCAGTCACACAGTTAAATAGCCAGGTCAGGATAAAAGTAATTTTTATTTGTTAATTGGGTTTTTTTTTTATTTCGTTCCCATCTAATCTCTCTTTTTAAGAAAAGCAAATGCATTGCTCAGCTGCTGACACACTTACGGCCAATGTTGACATTCTACTGGCCATTCTAAGTAACCTTTGGCAGTCATGTAAACAATGACTGTTGTCTTTCAGAAGCAAAGATAAGTAGCATGATGCTCTTCTCTCACCGATAAATGAACATATCAAGTTAATTTGTCCCTGGTTTCACGACCTGGCAATCCTTCCTTTTTCTTCATCCACATGTATTTTCCGACTTCCATTTCACCAAAAATTGTGATGTGGTTTCCTTCTCAGACTGGAGTTTTTAACAGTCTTACTGTAGATCTTTTACATCTACAAAAGTTTTCAACTATCTTAATGTGCTATCTTAATATCTTAATGCTTTGTTTGCTCGATTGTGAAGTCAGGTCTTGAGTGATGGGGTGCAACAATCCTCTGTACTGCCCATCCAGGGTGAAAACCAATATTCTGCTTCTCCGCCGTCCGTAAAGGGGTGTTTGCCAACCAGCTGCTTCCAGTTGAGGACTGTTGGGTGCTAGCTGGGCAGAGGGCTGCTCTACAGAGCTGAGGCACTGAAAAAGCTGCTCTCTGGTAAAGATGTGACTGCCTGTGATTCCACCATCCCCTTTTGTTGTCTGCTGTCTGGAGGAAGCCACTCCCCAGCAAGCCCCCCCTCCCCGTTCAATTGTTTTTTTTCTTCTACCTACAGAGGTGGTTTTCAGAGGCAGACTTAAAAACTATCGTTGCTGCTGTCAGGCTGTGAATGAGATATTGCCTGAGTGGCTCAGCACCTCAAACCACCTGCACCCCGCTGCCACTGGAAAATGACAATAAGGACGAGCCATCAAACTCTGTCCCTGGAACAGATATGGTTGTGTTGACTGCTGCCAGTACCAGGTGGTGTATCACCGCTGCTTCACTTCCTCCTGCGGCTGAGTCACCTGCACAGACCGGCCTTTACGCACTCATAACGGGGCACTCCATGCTGAGGCATGTGTCCGCTCCAGCCAGGTGGCTGTCAAGTGCCTTCTGGGAGCTCGCCTGGAGGACATCAATGGGAGACTTCATGCTCATCAAAAAATGTTGTTGTTGTTGTTGTTGTTGTTGTTGTTGTTGTTGTTCATGCTGACATGAATGAATGATGTTTCAGCCTGACCAGGAACTGGAACACTTCCAAGTGTTCCTTAACTCAAGTGTCCCCTCGTTGTCCCCACATGGCTGTGTTACTGGTCCAACTTCAACCAGTTTGGAGATGCACAGAATGCGATGCATCATCCCTTCTACAGTCCTGATGGTATGCACCAAGGTAGATTAAGGGCACAAAGGCTCTCCAGAAATGCTCTCATCCAGTATCACCCTTTTAAGGCTATTCCCATTGCTACTGGTAACAGACTGCCCCGCTGGAAAAATGGTTATTCAGTGAATGCTAATAATCTGGGGTCTCATTTATAACTGTTGCGTATGCATAGGCCTCACTCCAATAAAATTATGATCTATCAGAACAATCTATCGTAAACTCTGACCCACACATACAAACACTATGGAGATGGGAAATCGGAGGCACAGATGGTGAGGTGAGGAATTGGAGCCAGATTGTATAATGATGCCTCTCACACATTTAATTTCAATTAATATCACACATTATAGATCAACATTTCATATAGTTTTTGTGAGAATAACCACTACAGTGAACACTACTGTGCTGTCAGGAACACAGAACACACTGGAGACAGCATGGTGGCTGCCACACAGCCTCTGCTTTCGTCAGCCTCCTCACCTGACACATCTGCATCACCTGCACGTATGGACTGTGTAAATTAGTAAAGAGTATAAATGAAGTCAGTGACAGTTGTCACTGAATCATTGCATCCCATATCCTCATTTATTCCCCATCATAATGCAGACCACCATAACAAAACATACAGTACATAAAAAATGAATGAATCCTATGCACTGTTTTACACTCCTGGTCCCTATATACCTTATTGCCTCACCTCATGCCTCCTTGCCAGTCCTGTTTTATATCCACCATCCCGCTCATTCAGTATTTGGGTTGTTATATTTTCTGCCACAATTTCACTTTCACAAACAAAGACCACTGCAATAAAATACAGATTTATAATGGTTTAATGCATATTATAGATGGAGTAGAGCAGAGATGATGAAGGAGGGTCAAGGTGTGAATAGAATGCAGGATGTGGGGCAGGAGGAATGAATGGATGAGGGGACGAGGGATGAAGGATGAAGGGATGAGGATTGAGGGATGAAGGGATGGGGGGTTGAAAAGATGATCGTCAAGAGATGAAGGAATGAGGGGTGAAGGATGGAGGGCAGATGAAAGAAGGAGTAGGGGAAGAAGGGTGAGTGAAAGGATGACGGGAGAAATCTGGGTCATGGATAGATGATCAACCATCCGTACCGTCTACTCTTATGGGGAACGTGAGATCTCTTAGACTGCAGAGGGAGAAGCGAGAATGAAGCGTGATGTGCTTCACAAAGATGTTTTTAAATGAGCTCACGCTGGACTCACATGTTACACTGGACAGTTTTCAACTGCTGTGAGAGAACAGGAGAGCGGTGGAGTGCGCTAAGAGGAAGACTGGTGGCATAGCAACCGATGGTGTAACCCAGAGCACATCAGTATAAAAGAGCAGCGCCGCATGAAAGACGTAGAGCTGCTAGCTGTTAGCATTCGGCCAGGGAAGTGTTGTGTGGTCCACACAGGAAGGACCTTGACAGTTTAACAACCTTCATCATGGAATACATAAACTTCTGTGCGGAAAACACTGTACCTACCAGGAAGGTAATGGTGTTTCCCAAATAACAAACCCTGGGTGTCCCTGGAACTGAAAGCCCTGCTGATTGAGAAGGAGAGGGTTTTTAGATCAGGGGACAAAAATGAGCTGAGAGGGTGCAGAGGGAGCTGAAAAGGGAGATAAGGAGAGGCAAAGACAGCTACAGGAGGACGACAGAGGAGCGCATTCAGGGGAACAATGCCAGAGAGGTTTGGAGAGGCCTGAGAACCATCTCAGGCCACAGCAGAGACAGCAGGAGGGGCCCAGAATATGGAGATGAGGAATGGGCAAATTAACTGAATCTGTTTTTCAACAGATTTTGATTCTACTCCCGTTCCTTCCCCTACCCACCAGAGCCCAGACCTGATGACATTACTTCAAACCTGATACATTAATAATGTTAATAAATCAGAAAGTGCTGACAAGTTCTTGGAGACATGTGGACTTCTGTAGCCATGCTTGCTGCTCTATGAGGCTGTACTTAGACAGAACAGTGCTTTGAGATAAATGCTAACGTCAGCATGCTAACAGGCCCACAATAACAATGTTAACATGCTGTTAAGATGTACATTAGAATGTTTAACATGTTCACCATTTTCTTTCTGTACAAAAATTCATGGCACTCCATTCAGCAGGTGCCAAGATATTCAAGTTATTCCAAGTTATTCTGGCCCAAAGCAGTGGACCAACATTGCCAAACCATTAGTGTGGCTAAATACATAACATTTAATCCAAATACATTCGTTAATGCATTGCTCAAGTCAGCTGCAGATATGTGATTTCTCTTTCCCTTCCATTTGGAAGATGTATAGCTCATTGTTCAGTGATTCTTCCAGTGGATTTAATCCTAAACAGTACCGTGCATCAGCCATTCCACTGTCCACTGAGCAAATAATGTAATGGCAAATACCGTAAGCTTCCAATCAATTCCTTGTGTGCTGTAATGACTTGTCCAAGTTAACAACCATCACTGGGGATTCAAACATGAGCTAAGGGTCAATTGGAATAAAGTCAAGGTAAGAGGAGGAGGATTTGAGTGAATATATGATGAAAAGTAAGGGACATCAGAGGGATGGTTCTATGTACACAAGAGGGAAGATAATTAATATGATTTACTGATGAATAATAATATGGTGCTGATATCTTGGGTTGTTAATAAATGAGTGGAGCATGCTGAAGTGCATACAGCACATACTAATCAAAAGCTACTGTACGTGACTGGGCCAGAAAAATACACCGTAAAACACACACATTTAATATTTTATTATTAGGACAATGAAAGTATTTCAGTTATATAATTTAAGACTTCATGCATTTGTTTTGGGCCACTTAGAGACAGCAATCTGTACAGCTGATAATTGGCAATTTAAACAGCGAGCACACACAGAGCAACAATAGACTTCACACATACACTCAAAAAATATGAGAAAATATCTCTTAGTTTTGCTGCTAACTGCACGACTATATTCAACAGTCTGTAACTTTTCTGTCTGCTGTTAGCTGCCGGGCAGGTACCATAACATGGGTTTATCCGGATTTATGTGCTGAATACAACGGCAGCTGAAAATGAGCTTGATGGGAACTGAGTTTGGAGGAAGGAACCCCCCCAAAAATAGCTAAAAGAAGATAAAAGGCTGGAAGCTGAAGAGAACAGCAGAATGTGGTTGTAGTTCTTTTCGTCACATCGTTTCGTTCATTTGTCACTTCAGGCAACACTTTTCACATTGCATGCAGTCATTTACTCTGTTTTTAGTAAGCTATTGATGAACACAGCTTTATAGGCACAGAATGGAAAGACATGCACCAGAGGGGGGTGGAGAGGACATTACTCTCCATTGCAATCCCACTTTGTGACTTAGGTTATCTAAAAGTGTATTTCAGATTAAACCCTACCTAAAGTGCAGCTTTAACTAAGTGATGTTAAAGTAATCAACAACTTCCAGCCTTGCTTTTAATTTATGTAGTGGAATAACAATGTCAAAAGGTATTTTGTGTCTCCATTTAAATAAATCCAAAGAATGAAAAGACAGAATAGAATAGAATAGAATAGAATAGAATAGAATAGAATAGAATAGAATAGAATAGAATAGAATAGAATAATAGAGGAATAGAAGATGTGTCAGTTTTTACTGACTGACAAATAGAAGAGGACAACAGGTAACAAACTGGATCCTGCAATGGGAACCTCGATTCATATTATTTCATTTTATTAATTATGATGATGATGATGATGATTATTATTAGTTAGTTAGTTAGTTAGTGATTGTATCTTATTTTTATTTTATTTTTTGCATAAGTTTGTTTAAGCAGTAAGTTAAATAAAATGATTTTGTTTCACTCTAGCTTTCATAAAAGTACTCAGTGACACCCCATAACAGTTATCTTGTTCGAGCATAAATATACACTCTAGATATAGCATCAGACAGGCCTCTACTCTCTCCTCTCAGTCTGATTAATTTCATATTTTCATGCCACTGAAACCTTTTATATACTCTGTAATGAATGCGGTTGGATTAATGATGATCATGACTGAATTAATGAATTTGCTAATGCTCAACCAGTGAAGGTATTAATGATATTGCAGAGAGAATGGTTTAGGTCTAAACATTATTTTCGAGGGAGCTTCCCACGTGTCCAACAGTAACATCATTTCTTCAACATCGTTCATCAGCTTCAGGTAATGCCTGTGGCAAAAAGTGTGTACTACTCCTGACTACATAGCTTTCATCTGAAGCTCACACACTCCCACACACACACACACACACACACACACACACACACACACACACACACACACACACACACACACACACACACACACACACACACACACACCCCTATAGGCTACAAAAAACACCCTTCGGCAGACATTTCAGTTTACCTTTCATTCATTTCCCCCCAGCAGTGGCAAGCCGCAAATATTCAGGCTCATGTGATACAGAGTATTCACACCAACCAGAAACTGCACAGTGACACACACTTATATAGAGCTTATGTGGAGCAAACAGGGAATACAACATCGTAGTCAGTGTTAAGAATTAACGTTTTTAGATTTGGACCCAAGAGACAGAGCACAGAACAAACAGTTTAATGCCATAAACAGAACACAAGAATACAAGAGTATTAATAACAAAGCAAAAGGAAAACTAATGTCTCAAACATAAAGACCCCCGTAAGAAAAAATCAACTACGCCATGGGCAAGTGGTGAGCAAAAAATACTTTACTTAACAGGTAAGGATAGAACAAGGTGAGAGAACAGAGACCAATCTGGCTACGAGTCGTCTCCGGCATGGAGAGGGAGGACCAGCCTGGCCACACCTCCACTGCCACACTGGAGGGACAGACCTAAAACTTAGAGTCTTATCTTTCTTTTCGACAAAGGAAAATCTGGCCCCGAGCAGGGAGGAGGAAGGTCGACTAATGCCTGCTGCCAAAGACTCACCTATGTACTTCTCCAAAGCCTCCCGCTCAGGTCTCAACAGGTTGTAGAGTCGACTGGTAGGCAACGGGGCTCCTGGCCAGAGGTCTATGGAATAGTCATAAGGGCAGTGGGGAGGCAAGGAAAGGGCCCTATCTCAACTAAAGGCCTCGACTAAATCATGATAGACCTCAGGGACCGAGGAGAGATCGGGGGACATAGCCACCACAGGAATCTCCTCCCCAGCAGCGAAAGGAAGGGCAGAATGCAGACAGGTGGCGAGGCAAAACAAACTGGGAAGAATTTTCCTGGAAACCCAATCAATTTGGGGATTATGCATCTTGAGCCAGAAATAGCCTAAGACTAACGGGACCGAAAGGGAGGACATGACTTTAAACTGGAGCGTCTTGTGGCAATTACCTGATAAGACAAGGTGTACCGGCTCAGTCTGGTGAGTTACTTCGTCAATTGCTTACCATCTAACACGTTCACGACTGATTCCTCTTCCAGCAGAATTAGGGGAATGTCTGCCTGAAGAGCAAACTCACAATTGAGGGTTTTATTGTCGGCTCCTGAGTCTATCAAGGCCTGCAGTGGCCAAGCACCGCTAGCATGATCTAAAATGGTGTGCAACTGCAAAAGAGGAAGCGTGGGCTCTATGGAGCAAGTCTGACCTGACAGTACACCCGCTTTTACTGCTGGGCAATGTCTTTTGGCTGAATAGTGCACTGGGCTATGCGATATGACTTACCCACAATACAAACATTCCCCAAAATGGAGCTGATGTAATATCTCCGCTGGAGTGAGACGAGTGTGACCCAGCTGCATGGGTTCATCTCCTGGGCAGGTAGATGGGGACGGAGAGCGTTTTTTGGCAGGCCACCTCAGACTCGGAAGCCAGGCCTTCTCAAAGTGGCTTCTCTGGGACCCGATCCAGACCTAATTGACCATATATATTGTGGATCTCTGTCCATAGGGGCTCCAGGTATGGTCTCAGGTCCTCCTGTTTGGGTGTACCCATGAAGACCTCTAATCAGGACCTTAAACAACATGCCATCACTTACACAGCCCCCTCCATACAGGCCTTTTCGCAGTCTGAATCCCTGTTAATTCTTTAAGTCCTACCAATTTTTGTAAAATATCTCAACTGTGGTTTTATAGTAGATGCAGCTACATTCCCTGCTGGATCAGCCTGATCCATTTTCCCATATTTAGCAATGAGGCAGTTGGAGTGCCTGACTGAAGTGCCTTGCTCAAGTGCACTTTGGCAACAGCTGTTGGATGACGTGACATGCATTGCTCATTCATACAGAATCGCACAGGCACAAGAGGAAGAGTGACTCTGCACTGAAACAATCTGAGAATAGGATAAATGTTTAATTTATGAAAATCAGCTGTATTTTTTAACTGTATGCTCTCTCACTAATACTTCTGAGGCTATCTGTTTATAGCAACAACAGATGCAGACACACATGCACACGCAAACACATTTGGGATGTTGTGGCTATGCCTGAATGCAGCTCTTCAGTGTTACTGCTTTAATAATCAGTTTTAATGAGCATCACTCACTGTTATTCCCTTCAGCATGATTCTCTCTCTCTCTGCATCTGTCTGTCTCTGCCTTCTTTCCTCTGTCTTCACTCCATTTTTCTTACTCACATTATGTCTTTTTCTCAGAAACACACACGCAATCATGTTTCCATCATTTTGGGGACATAACATAAACATTCATTTCCTGGAGACTTACCCCAGCCGTAACCATAACCACTACTTGCCTAATAATAACTCTTATCCTAACTAATCTGCTGCTGCCTCGCATCTATCCCAGCCTCTATATGAGCTACAACACAGACACAACCATTACTAGAGTAATGGCTGTAAAAAGCACTAATCCCAATCCTTTACCCGAGTCTTCATCCTAAAATTTAATGATTTTGCATTTCGAGCATTTCTAGGAAATGGAGGAAGGTAAGTTCCCACAATGTGACTGTCTAAACATATTTATGTCCCGTGTGAAGAATACATGGCTTATAATAACCATAATACTTATGGTTCCTAAAGTCCAGCTATCAGCGAGTTTAGCTATCAAGATGGAACCACCTTAGGTCCAGTTCGGGATCCAGACACCCTCTATACATTTAAGAGTAGGCTTAAGATTTTCCTTTCTGATCAAGCTTACAGTTAGGGCTGGCTCAAGATTGCCTTGGACCATGCTGCTATTGGATTAGAATGTCGTGGGACTTCCCATGATACAACTAACTCCTCTGTTCTTCTCTTCCTCTCATCTGAGTGCATTCATATCCCACAAAGGCATGTAACTAACTTAGCTTCTTCCTCAGAGTCTTTATGCTTTTTCATCTTGCAGGTTTCCATGGATAGTGGTGGAGTCTGGATTGTGGATTATGGCTATGTCCCATGCCCATAGCTCCCCAAGAGGCTGGATACAATATTCAAATGTGTTGGTTAGCTGTACTCACTCCAGTGAGGTTGTCATGCTCTCCCAACACCTGTCCTTATGATTTGTATGTAAATGTCTCTGCAGCTCTCTTACAAGGCAGTTTTATGTGCATATGAAGCAGGGTTTTGGAAAGGACAGTTTTGAAAAGAACTACTACTACATTGCTTTGCAGCTCGATGATCTCAGGCTGTCAGGCACATCAGCTGGTTCTACATTAAGCAGGGTAGCAAGTATGTTCAGTTCATTTTGTTTACTTTTCATTCCCCTGTGTGAAACCACAAGTTCTTTTTACACCTCAGTTTTTGAATGAATGAAATGAACATATAACATGTTAATTAGCAAGCTTTTCAGGTGCTTGCAGATTTGTTTGCCTGGACAGAGCCAGGCTAGCTGCTTCACCTATTTCCATATTTGGGCTAAGCTAAATGCCTGCTGGCTCTGGCTTAAAATGTGATTGACAGATGAGAATGGTATTAATCTTCTCATCTGACTCTTTGCCAAAAATATGCGTATTATCCAAAATGTCAGACTATTTGTTTAAACTATGATAAAATTGTGTTTCTTTAGTATATTAACTGGATGTACAAAATAGTAAACTGCTATACTGGGTTAGATTGATCGATGATTCGATAAATGAGTGCACAATGAATAAGTGCACTCATGATTTGATTCACAAAAACAGCTTATTAGCACTCTCTCACAGCCCAGCTGTAGCTGTAGTAGTTTCTATCTGAAATGCTTACATCTGCTGCATTATAGCTTAGTTAAGTACCTCAGAAGCTCATGTATTGATTGACGTGATTCAAAGGATTACGTGTCATTCAGATGTGTTAGTTATCAGGGTCTGATGGGTCAGTGGTTTTGGGACATTGCTAACCTAGGGGAAAATGTAATAATTACAATTAATTAATTACAATTGTAATTGCTTGGTTCTCCGTACAGGTAACATAGTTGACCTTTTTCAGATGGTCATAATTTATCATGTATGTCCCTGCAACAGAACATTGCTGCACAATAGTAGTGAATAATTCATTTATTATTGATAATAGAACAATCTAATAGAACAGTAAATAGCCATTTTTATTTGTAGACTTCTTAATCATTGATACAGTGTGAAAGAGCTTCACAATCCTCACAATATGACATAAGTAAAACATAGACCCTCCGGCAACAAGCAAAACTCATTTGCAGACCTTAAACTTACTCAGCACTGGATTAATAAATTTCAGTTCAACATGCAGTAGTTCCACCATTTTGTTATAGGATCAGCTGAAGGTTGGGGAGGCACGGTGGAAGGTAAGTTTGGTTATGGTGTGATTGAAACATAATGGGTTGTCTGAAGTGAATGGCAATATCAAATTATGTTAATGTAATAATGTTCCATCTGAATTGAAAGAGGTTTTTGAATGTAAATTGATTCTCACATGACTTCACTTTTTAATCCATAGCTAAATTTTAGTGGCTTATACACAAATTTGGACACAACTTGCTCTGTCACGTTATGTGGCCAGTGTGACATGTATTGTTTAAAAATAAACCAACACCATTCACATTAGTCTCTTGAAGGCTACAAATACATGTATGTATAACTGAAGCAATTTATTGGAGTAATATTTTAAGTTTTTGAGAGACATAATGGAAGAAAATGGTCTTTTTTGAAACAGTCTCTTTTTTTTGAAATGCACAATAACAATGATAGAAAATTGTGCAGCCTTCACAAAGGTAGGTACTCTTTCATCAGGTATACATATACATGACATAAGTATTACAGTACATTTCTCTTATGTGGACAGCTTTTATTAGCCACACATTTAGTTGGTTTGAAAAGAATAATCTTTACTAAATATAAAAAGTCAGCTGCTTTCTAGATTAATGACCTTCACCAATATCTCAGGCCTGGTGAATTAGTAAAAAGATTTGCTATGGACAATCATCTTCTGTCATTATTCCTTCAAATCTCGCCTATGTGCCTGTATACATGTGTGTATCATTGTTTCCACTCATGTCCCTCTATTTTACCTGCATTGCAGCAAACATTGCATCTTGTAAGCATGTATAGTAGACTATTAAAGCAGGGAGGAGGCAGGAGGGGACAACCCTTTTTCTTTCCATATTGCTGTTTCACGAATCCATCAGCAGTGAGGTAGATTATGTTTCACAAATTCTCCATTTTGTCCCATATGCAAATGAGAAATATAAATTGGGTTTCTGTTTAGGCGAGCAGGTCGATATTTTTGGAAACACTGGATTCTACATCAGTAATGGACAGTGATAAAGGCTAAAAGTGACAGAAGCTAAAGAAAAGGTTCATGTGGTGCTGACAGGGGTGCTGAGGTTAAAATAACAATATGGGCATGCACTTTACACATTTCTAAATCTTATAAGCTCTTATTATTAGATTGTCTTGTTAACTTTGCTCCACTTTGCAGCCGTATTGTCAGTAAGGTAGGGTGATGAAAACAACTGTTCTTTCTTTTTCTTTGTAGTCATTTTCAAAAGCAATTTGGTCAGAATGACAGTCCAACAAAACAAAAACAGAGTCACAGAGACAACTCTGGACAAGAAATCCCAAAGTAAAACATTTTGCAATCATCACCACAATCCTGATCAAAGGATGGGGTACGTGTGCTAGCATCTTCATGGTTCTACTCAGTTCGTTGTAAAGGAGGTCCAAGTTGGGCTGCGCTGAAGTTATCTCTATGTTTACAGTCTGGTTTTATTGCCGTGGGCCTCGTATCTGTCTGTCACTATGTCTAATAACTGTGTGGATTTCCATCAGCTCTGATCATGAGGTGCATGGTAATGATTATAGTAGGGAAAAAATGCTTTTGAGGAGAGACAAAGAGTGTTAATGGTGATTCATGTTCTTTTCACCGCTGCTCATTAATTGGTGCCACATCATGCTGTTGCCAGATCTGTCTCTGTTTGGCTCTGGTAGTCATTTGGAATAAGGTGTTATTATCCTCGGGTCTATTTTGGGGAATTTATGACTGTCCTCAGGCCCCTTTCAGATTCAATCACTTATTTTTAGTCATGCTAGCAGCCTGGTAGGTAGGTCAGCCTGTTGGTTGGTGTACTTATCCTGTAAAATATTTCAACACAAGCTGGAATGCCATAAAATTTTGAACAGACATTAATGGTTACTAGAGGATGGAGCCTAATGTCTTCAGTGACTGACTTTTCCTGTAGCATCACTAGGATGTTTTTGATGTTTTCTGTCCAGTTTGATGTATAGTGAGCAATTGATGTATGTGAACAACACCCTGAGATACTTCAACTCCTCTACTTGGGGGAGGACCTCCTAACCGACCCGGAGCAGGCAATCCACCCTTTTCCATCTGAGGACCATGGCCTCAGACTTGGAAGTGCTAATTCTAATCCCAGCCACTCCACACTACATGTAGGCTGCAAATCAACCCAGAGGTCATGGTTCAATGACACCAAGAGGACCACATCATCTGCAAAAAAGCAGAGATGAGATCTCAGGTCACCAAACCCAGCACCTTCCACCACGCGGCTGCACCTAAAAATTCTGTCTATAAGTCTATAAAGTCCGACTTACTACCAGCTGCACGGATCAGACTCACATTCCGTTGATACAGGGTGGACTGGATTGTTGGGGGCCATCCAGTCCATCCCCATACTCCATTCTCCCCACGTACCCCACCTCATACTCCCGGAGCATCCTCCACAGGAGCGTTGAAGTCCCCAGCAGGACAATGGAGTCCCCATTCGGGGCATTATCCAACACCCGTCCCAAAGACGCCAAAAAGGGTCAGTAGTCTGCTGTCCCAGGCTCCTGTGCTGCTGTTGTCTACTGAACTCCAGTGATCCACTGAGCCTGAGCTGCAACTGTCTTCTTTTCCTGTGTTGCAGCCATCCATTGAGCCAGAGATGCAGATGCAGATCCAGTCCTGCTGCCCTCATGCCAGTGGTATTTGGTTCTGATATCCAGTCACGTCCCAGCCCACGTGCCCCTGAGTTTGTTTACATGACTTAAACTGGCAATCATGAGCCAGTGTTGATATTAACATCTTGAAAAACATATGAAATGTACAATAAAACATCAGAAATACAAGGTACAATGCAGTCACACACTGAACCGTGTCTGGAGTCACTCCGACAGAGCAGCATCCCCCCAGTGTTCACTTTTGTGCAACTTCAAAATATTGTACATATTATTGCTCCTATTTTTACAACGAATGACTGTTAAATCTTGTCATAGAGGAAGATTATCCTGGCTGTTTTTAGAGCAGCTGGGATGCGTACCTACACAAGAAAACAGTTGTCATATAAGGGTTGCCAATGTGTTGATGTGCATGATCATAGCGAATGTCAGTGTATGTAGCGGCGTAAAGGTCAATTCAAATCCAATCCTCTTGCTATGTCTGAAGGGAAAATAAGATGGATTACAACTGAAAATATCATACAACAGAGGTCATACCCATTACATGTTTGCCCCTTTGTCACTTACATGTCCCAGAATTAATATGGTAACTTATTACTGTATTTGATATGCTGATTTGGTTACCAATATACTGTACTCCTGTACTGCTTGTTTAAGGGTGCGTTTTCTCTGCGTTGGCACATCTCAAACAATATGCTCTATTTAAGCTGGCATAGCCTGCTTACCCTCTGCTGCTTCCTCTGCCAGTCGTTTAAAACCCACCTCGACCCCAGTTCCAACATTATACATTGTCTGCGTTTATCAATGTTATTTCTGTTGTCATTGAAGCCCACTCTGTTCTGTTCCCTGGGGGGGTCTTTGCTGCTGCTCTCCCTGCTTGGGCATTCTATGTAGACACATGGAAGAGCAGGGAGGTGCTCTCTTTGCTTCAGGCTTTTCATGCAAGTGCGTGAAAGGGCAGGGAGGTTACAGAACAGAGCCATACCGCCAAATGTGATGTATGTTGTATTAATGTATGCTGCATTGATAAATATACTTTCACTAAAGTGGTCCTGGCTGAACTCAATAAAAACAAGGCTGAGGATGAACTTATTTCTGGTATTGCAAGAGATGCATGGGAAGGTCACATCATTATATATGCTGCAGACCAAACAAGCCATCCAATGCCCTGACCCAACACAGTTTGCAAATTGTTATTTTCTCAACAAGTCCATTGATCCCATCGAGGAGCCACTCTTGCCATAGATTGACAGCACCACAGCAGTGTCAGAGAGGGAGGTTGTAACTCTATTTTGCAAATGTAATTCACATAATGCTACTGGGCCAGACAACCTTTAAGGTAAGATCCGAAGGATCTGTGCTGATCAACTAGTTGCTGTGTTTTTCCAGTTGCTCCTTGACTCTGAGTCCCAATCACCCGGAAAACATCTACAGTCATCTTACCAAGATGCTCAGGGCTTAGAATACTGAAAACATTTATTTTTATTTTATTCTTTAAAAGTTTGGGGGTTTTTGGACATTTTTTAAACACTTAAATACTATGCTAAAATACAGTTAAAATAATTCAGACTATTTTTTAATGTGTTGTTAAGAGACATATAAAATATGGCAACACCATTTCAAGCCAAAATTTGCTCAATAAAAAGTATTATGCACTTACTAATCCTCTTCCCATTAAATGCGCTTGCACTGATGAGAAAGAGAAAGGTACCAAAGCCTTACCCCTTCACATTTGGTATCACTGATTAGCCCTAAATGTCCTCTGTAGATAGCGAAGGAGTTAATTCAGTAGTATACAGTTGGTGGGAGATTTTCAGGTTTACAAATGTCCTCCACAGAGGACAAATTTGAACTACTGGTAGCCAGAAGGATATAGATTTTGAGTCTATTTTTCAGTTTTTAGTCTTTTTAGTCTTCCCTTTGTTTGGCAACCATTGCTTTCCACCATTCACCATGTTGCTTTCTGTTGCTCTCGCTGTGTCTTCTGGCACTCCCTGTCATTCCCTCATTTCATTTTTCTTAGACAGCAGGCCAGCTGACAGCACGTGATGACAGGAGAGTTCACAGGAAGTATGAGTCCATCTCCACACTTGACCTTGTGAAAATATGAAACATCTCCATCTATTGCTCTTCCCTCCTTCAGTACTTCCCTTCCATCTTTTGACATTTTAAGTCTATCCACCTGTCCTCCTCAACTCATCTCTCCTCACTCCTTTTCTTTTCTTTGTCCGGTTGTGTGTACCATCTTACTTTGTACACTACCGTCAGCTCCTCCTTCTGTCCAATATCTTTTTTATATGCTTTGCCTCCTCCTCTCCTCTATCATCCTCTTCCTTCACACCTCCCTCTTTTCTTCGCCCTTCTTCCTGCCACCCTCTCAGCCCCCCTCCTTGTTTCTCTCCCTCCTCCCTCTCCAAGTGATGGAGGTGTGTTTTTATCAGAAGTGACAGTGTAAAGAGCTGTATAAAGGTTACAATGGCTTTCTCTATGACACAGCCATATTACTTATCACATTCACACTGTCTCTCTCTCTCTCTCTCTCTCTCTCTCTCTCTCTCTCTCTCTCTCTCTTATCCCCCCCCCCCCCATCCAGTCACACACAGACTCAGTAAAGTGCATACAAATACAAACGCCCCAAACAAATATAAGCATACAAAGAAAAAATTCATGTGTGCACACAACACATTTTCATTGCCAGGCTGTCAAATACCAACAACAGTTTGTCATGCCCGTTTGCGTCTCATACAGACATACAAGGTACCCTGTAGTGTCTGTACGAGAAGCCTTTTTAAACTATTAACATTTTGAAATGGTTGCAGCTTGGTTAGGTTTAGAAAAAAAATATCATGGTCTGAGTTGAAATAAGTACATTTATGTACGTTATATAACTTCTTCGTCTACGTCTTGTGTTTTGTTCATCCTTCCACCCCAACCTTGTTACGCAGATTTTTTTCAGCCGGGGAGGAAAGACATTCCAACTACAAAGGGTTACCTATCAGTTAAATTGTTTTCATACAGCTCCACATTAGCATTAGTAATGAAGCATGTTGCATGTTGCCATTACTCAATGAAATGTGTCTGATGTATGTATATTTGTGCCAACAAACATGCTGTAAACAATGTTGAAGTTTGATGGAAAATTAATCATTTAAACTCTGTGATCAGGTGGTGATGATCATGATGATGAGCATGTTTTTAGTGTTTTTTTTTTATTATGGAGGACACCCCAGGTGAACATGGGGAGAACATGCAAACTCCACACAGAAAGGCCCCTTTCCTCAAGCAGCAGGCACCGAAGGCATGGTGGAGGACACGCCCCCTGGCGCCCACAGCGCCCCAGGCAGGAATCGATCCCGGGACCTTCTAGCTGTGAGGCGACAGCATTATCACCGTCCCACCGTGCCACCTAAATAATTAATTATTATTAAATAAGCTTTAAAAGAAAAGAATAAATAAAATCCTTCTGAGCTGATGAAGTTTGGTGACCCTTTCTATATTAACGAGTGCAAACCTACCTAAACCTGACCTAATTCTCCTACAGTGAGTTAGTCCAGTGTGTCTCATACAGATGCTAAAGAGTATCTTGTGCATCTGCACAAGATGCCAAGGGGCCTGACAAAATGGTTTTTGATGACCTGGGAATGACAACGGTCAGACACACACCACCAGTGACAGTTAGTGACAGTGACAAGATTGTCAATGTTATGGTGCAGGTGCCACATATTTACCAAGACATACACACATGCAACTCCCTCTGCAGTAAAAGCTCTTCTGTGGCCTGTCTGCCCATATTCTCACTATTATTATAGAACAAATAGAAGCAAATAGAACGAGGCCAGAAATTGAAGTCACAATAAACCAGACTCAGATATCTGAATTATTTTTGAAAATGCCAAAATGAAACATATGAATTTAGATTGTTTAGGTAATTTTAGACCAAAAAAACAGAAAATACATTCCACTTTTGAATTTCTGCTTCATTCACAACAACAAATAAAACATTTAAGTCTTGTGGATAGTCCCACAGCCCATAAGTCTTCTGCTTGTCCAAGGCACGGCTGGAGAAAGTGGCCCGTTGTTCATCCTCTGAGCGAGGTTCTCTCAGATCTGTTTGACACCATCACAGTAGTCATTAGTCTGACCCCTCACATGAGACTGGATTACCTCAGCTGTTGCTAAAAGAGGCACAAGACTCCTGGTAGCATTATTGCTAAGATGACAGGAGGCCGTGATTCTGTTGCTCTGTTCAGAGTGTTGTGCCACAAGAGGGAAAGTCAAAGCATAAAGCAAAGTTACAGAGAAGAAATACTGCAACAGTGACCCTGCTGGCAGGAGTGGCATGAAGATGGATGGACAGATTGTGCGGATGAAGACACTTAACAAGGGTCTAAGATTGGAGCACGGATTTAAAGTACATTAATTTTATTGGCTTCCTGTGGAGCCGTGTTGTGAGTTCTCAGGTTTTAACCTCATGTTTGTTGGCAAGCATTTTTGAAGCCATGAATTTACTCCATACTCTATATTATGATTTGATGCTTTGCCCAGTTACCATGTTACTTTAGCTTGAAAACATGGGAAAAAAAACAAGTCCTTAAATTGCTGAGAACAAATGGACATGATATGATCAAAAGCTCCAGAACAGCTACTGAATGAACCTAGAGGTGACGTTGATTTTTCAGTTAAATAACTATTATGTTATGTCTGGCACTTGGAACATTGGTTGGTCATAGAAAACATTAAAGATCACTGGAGTAACCTTTTGCAGCAGAAATACATGTTGGGGTTTTAGCTGGCAGCTGGTAGCTGGTTGGTACAAGGCTTGAGCCTGATGTCTTTTGTGTCAAAAACATTTTCACCCTTGTTTACCAGAGATTTAAAGAAACTAAGTGAGCAAACACTGGTGAGGTCAAAAATACATACATACAAACTCACACCAGCACAAAGATGCTGGAGCCTCCAGCTTCTCTGTGTTTTGACTGCTGGATCATTTAAGTTCATCCTCACACAAACACTCACACCTACACACACACACACACACACACACACACACACACACACACACACACACACACACACACACACACTGATTGACAGCAGTGTCATCATAAAGCGTTCTTAAATGTGACAGGCCGCCACATACACCCACTTTGCTGCCAGCTATGTGTGTGTGTGCTGTGGATGATTTTTGTGCACATGTGCACATTTTGTCTGGTAGATACATGCATGTTCCTCACCTCAACTCTCTAATTTTCTGTGGATTCTGTCTTTCTAATCTACATCTGTGAATAATTTTCAGCTGTGATAACAACCCTCTGTAACAAGTTTAATAACTGTCTCTTTGTGTACCTGTATCTTTGGAATCTACCTGTGTGTGTGTGTGTGTGTGTGTGTGTGTGTGTGTGTGTGTGTGTGTGTGTGTGTGTGTGTGTTCTCTATTCTCCCTCAGTCGTCCTGTCAGTCAGTCTCAGAGGGAGTGAAACTTGTTTGTCAGCTGTCAGAAACACACACACACACACACACACACACACACACACACACACACACACACACACACACACACACACACACTGTAAAATGCAAAAGATGTGCTCTGTACCTGCTCTGGAGAGAAATGTTCCCTCTGACACACACATTGATGTCTCAAAGAGGCATACACCCACATACAGTACTTAACAAACACACACATGCATTCATACAATGCTTAGAGATGCACACATGATCTCATACTGAAGCAGCTTTATGCCACACGCCTTCGTGCACCTCCTTCGAGATGGCTTGTTGAGTGCGCTGATGGAAGAAACCCCACAGAAAGACGAAGATATTCTTTTCTATTCAGTTTGTCAGCTACATTTAATCCAAAGCCGTCATCTTCGAGAGTGCATACTTTTAGCATTTAGGGTCTGTTGGGAATTGGATGCATGCCTGTGATATTACAAGTGGATTCTTCAACAAATTGAGTTTTATAAGATTACTAGGCTGAAGATGTTTTGTTTATGATTTACTCAGATTCGAAGTCAATCTTTATTCATGTCAAATGTGAAAAGTACGCTCAGTCCCTTATATTCAACAAATTGGATTACTTCTGAAGATAGGCTGACCAAAAGTATATTTTTGTCGGCTTTCTTTCTTTCTTTCTTTCTTTCTTTCTTTCTTTCTTTCTTTCTTTCTTTCTTTCTTTCTTTCTTTCTTTCCCCACATCTCTCTCTCTCCATCTTTCTACTGTCATCATCTTCTCTTTCTTTTCCAACTGAGTGAGGAGTAATAATGCAGTATACGTGGTGTGAGTGTGACTTTGTTTATGTGTGAGCAGTCATGTACAGGTATTTCTGTCATTGTGTGTTATGGGAAACAGAGTCTAATGTGTTTATAATTGACTCCAGCTCCAGCAGACTGACTCAGTGGGTAACAGATGCCAGGGTTGCTGCTGCCACAGGCTGTGTGCTAGGTGAGTGTGTGTGTGTGTATGTGAGAGAGCGATTATATACAGTATACTGAGCATGTCTGCGTGTATGTATAAGTACGTGTGATTCTGTTTCCTGGTGTATTGGTGTATATTCACGTGTGTATGTGTGTTACGGGGTTTGTTTAATTCAATTCAGTTCAATTAAGTTCAATAAATGTATATGGCACCAAATCCCAACAAAGTTGACACAACACTTTCCATGTAAAAAGTGTCTGGACCGTACTCTTGAATGTACAGAGACTCAACAGTCCCAACAAGAAAACCAACAAGCACTTGGCGACGGCGATGAGAGAAAATTTCCTTTCAACGGGCAGAAACCTCCAGCACAAACAGGCTCTGGGTGGGCGGCCATCTGGCTCAACCAGTTGGGTTTAGAGAGAGAGAGAGAGAGAGAGAGAGAGAGAGAGAGAGAGAGAGAGAGAGAGATGTACAGCAATGACAATAATAATAACAGCTATGATAATAAAAGTAATATGACTAAAAATAAAATAGTATATGAAAGCATATGTTAAGTTTATGATAGTATATATACATATTTGCATGTAATATTATATACAAATATGATCACGTTGTGTAAACCCACGTTGCTGCCCGGAGAAAGGATTGTATTCCTGCACGAGTTGAAGAGGCAACGTCGGGTCTGCAAAGCCAGTGCTACATGGAGGGCCAAGTTACCGAGATACAGACTGTCTGTTCTGGTGATCATCATGGAGAACATGAGATCTTTGGGGAATAAGACGGACAAGCTTGTCGCACTAGTCCAGACACAGTGGGAATACCAACAGCACAGCATATTGTCCTTTATCTAGACTCACATGTCCCAGACTGGAGCACGGAGGTACCCGGCTTCAGCTGTGTGTGGGCGGACACACAGACGTGGCTTGGAGCGGTAAGAAGAAGGGAGAAGGGATTGCACTAATTGTGAATGAGAAGTGGTGTAATCCTGGACATGTTACTGTTAAAGGATGTTTCTGTAGCCCGGAGTTGCTAGATGTGGGGATGCTGCCTTATTATTTGCATCGGGACTTCACGTCCCCCATCGTGATCACTGTTTACATCCCTCTGAAGGCTGATGAGGAAGCAGCGCGTGATGTCATCCACTCCACTGCAGTGGAACTACAAACACAGCAACCAAATGCGTTTGTAGTCATTACCAAAACCAACTTTAATCACTAAGGACAAAACTCTGCCAACACCACACTGGACCCACTGTATGCTAATGCAAGGATGCATTGCCACAGTGCCACAGCCCTCTTGTCCAGAGGCAGCATTTGTCCACAAGGACAGTGAGGAGGTGGACTCAGGAGGCTAATGAGTCACTGCAGAACTGCTTTGAGACAACTAACTGGGATGTGTTGTGTGAGCCACACAGGGAGGACATCAACAGCTTGAGTGTATCACATCAGTACATCAAATTCTGTGAACGGACCATACTGCCAACCTGGACTGTACTCTGCTTTCCAACAACAAGCCCTGGATTACCAGCAACCTGAAAAGTCTGCTTAAGAAACAAGCCTTCAGGTCAGGGGACAAAAAAGAACTGAGGAGTGTTCAGCATGAGCTGAGGGAGAAGCTGAGGCAGAGCAGAGGCGGATACAGGAAGAAGCTGGAGGCCAAACTCAAGTAGAACAGAGTAAAGGATGTGTGGACAGGAATGAAGGTGATCAAGGGGTTCAAGGCAAGAGACAGACCAGCACCCGGCAGCCTCGAGAGGACAAATGAACTAAACCCAGGTTTAGCTCACAGCCAGGAGTGAAGCTGCGAGTGATGGGAGTTGACGTACCCACAACTTACTTACTGACTACCTGACAGACAGACCACAGTTTGTTCCACTGGGCAGTGTTTGGTCTGAGACCATTCAAAGTAGTACAGTGGCGCCACAGGGTACTGTTTTGGATTACAAATACCTTGGAGTGCACCTCAACAACAGACTGTAGGAGAACAAGAGACCTACAGATGACAAATGTTTTTGTCCGGGCTTTCTACCATGGAACCATACTGCCATCTAGGGACTAGTAGCGGTTTGGTTTCAGATACGCGACATGAGACCAAATCTAATCTGCCTTACCTGGTTTCTTTGTTCTGTTCTTAATATCACTGGAATTTGCAATATAGTTGTTATTTTCTTACTGGTTTGGAGTCTGTTCACTCATTACAGCTTTGCGAACACTTCCTACACCAGACAGCAACTTTTAGAATTTAAGATTTTGATACACAAGCAGTGTATGCAATAAATTTCAGCTCCCCCAAGAGATTCCCAGGACGGCGAGACCGAGAGGGAAACGTGGAGGTCTACGGACTAAGCTACAGCTAACACCACAATGGCTACTGCTACCAACTATCTTCTTCAACAATGTTCGGTCTTGGCAAACAAAATGGACAAGTTACGACTTTGGATCACATCACAAAGGATGTGTATGGACTGCAACGCCATGATTTTCACTGAAACATGGCTTAAGAACAGCGTTCCAGAAACGTGATAGAGCCGCACGGGCACCGCGTCTTCAGAGCGGACGGAACAGCAGAGCACTCCAGTTAGTCCAGGGGCGGAGGACTGTGTGTTTACAGTACGTGAACAAAACTTGGTGTACAGACTCTGTTATCACTGGGAGCCACTGTTCCGCTAATCTGGAATATCTGATAATCAATTGCAGGCCTTTTTATCTGCCTAGAGAGTTCACATCCACTGTGATAACTGCAACTTATCTACCCCCGGATGCTAATGCTAAACTAGCAATGAAAGAACTGTATGCTGCTATCCACAAACAACAAACTGCACACCCTGATGGAGCCCTTATTGTTGCTGGAGACTTCAACCACTCCACCCTGAGGACTGTTTTCCCCAAATTGAGAGTGTCTCCTGCTCCACCAGTGAAGACAAAACCCTGGACCACGTCTATACAAACATTCCTGACCTGGGACAGTGTGATCACCTCTCATTGTTCTTACTCCCCAAGTACACACCACTCATCAAACATGTGAAGCCGTCAGTGAGGACTGCTAAAATATGGCCAGAGCGATCGGATGCCACATTCCAGCACCTGTTCCAACACACAAACTGGAGTTTGTTCGCCACCCAGGCCACGCTGGACTAAGGATCCATTGACTTGGACTCATATGCCTCCTCTGTTCTGGACCACATTAACACATGTGTTGACAACATCAGGGAAGCTGAACATGCTCACAAGCTATGGATTGAGTGAGCACTTCCACAACACCAAGAAGACCGAGGAGCTCATCGTGGACTACAGGAAAACCAAAGGCTGCAGTCACACCCCCATTCACATCAATGGGGCTGAGATGGAATGTTTATCCAGCTTCAAGTTCCTGGGAGTCCGCATCTCTGGTGACCTCTCCTGGACCCTCAACTCCTACACCTTGATAAAGACAACTCAACAGCGCCTCTACTTCCTCAGGAGACTGAGGAAAGTTAACCTGGCTTGTCAGATCCTGGTCAACTTCTACTGCTGCACCATTGAAAGGATCCTGACCAACTACCTCTCAGTATGATATGGCAGCTGCACAGTCTCCTAGCAGAAAGCCCTGCAACGGGTGGTGAAAACCGCCCATTACAGCGCCCAGTGCCCAGCTAACTGCCATCAAGGACCTCCAGCCCAAACGGTGTCCGAAGTTATTTACTGTGTCAATCCACGGCCTCATTTGAGATCTACAGTATAGTAATGCTCTTACACAATCTCAAAACATTTTGAATAACTCTTTATGATGGTGTTTATAGTGCAACTCTGAACATGGTCTCTGATTTTCATCCTTTTCAAATAAGCCATAATTGCCTTGAGGCATGAGAGGAGACGTTTATTATAGCAGGGCTGATGGGGACAACAGCGATAGTGTTTTCATTACTAATATGTAGTTAGTCAGTATTGTCCTTCATTTGTTAAGATGCTGATTCATTATCGCATACCTCACACTTACAACTTCCCTTTGTCTTTTCTGCTCTCTTCATTCCTGTCACATTTCCTATAATTTCATCCTCATATTCTCTCTCTCTAGCTCTCTCGCTCTCTGGCAATTTCTCCTTGTGTACAAGCTAGTTTTTATTAGAAATATATTGTTCATGAACTTGGAGACCATAATCAGATTTCATCCTCTCCTCATGACCTCATTAGTATTGACCTGTCCTTTGGTGATGATGTCATAGGCGGCTGCTGCGAGCTGACCAATGATCTGTGGCTAAAATTGTTGTCCTTTGTCTTATGTACACACACATACACATGCCATTTTGCCAAGAGGACTTTCTATCATTTAGATGTTCATTTAACAACGGGATACTTGAAAAAAACATTTCCTTGGTGACCTACCACGTGTGACATTCAGGCATTAAGTTCTAATATGCGCAGTTCCACGACGCTGTCACTCAAAATTTCAAAATTCTGCACAAACTTCATAAACTCTGAATCACTCGTTTATGTCATTTGAGTGTTCTCTAGTCTATCTTTGAACATACTCTTGTGGAATTTCCGTTATCGCTTTGACAGTTTAGTTTGTTCTGTATTGTGATATGCAGTAACAAGCAGAAGGAGAAGAATGTAGAGACCCATTAGGGTACGTGAAAGAGTGTCTGTTTTTACTGGAGTTAAACTTTCAACAGTCACAGTCTTACCTGCTGCCATTGTTTCCTCATCTGCTCACTGGTGCCCTCAGTACTTTTCCACTGTCAGCCACACCCACCTGCCTGCTCACCTGATCACACACCTGAGACTCGTTGCAATCAGTGCAGTATATAAGCTGATTGATCTCTCGTTACTGACCCTGCCTGTCTCAGACCATGTGTAGTCTCCTCTTCCCCAGTAACTGCCTTAGCCTTTTGTCCCTGACTACGAGTCTTGCTTTTTGTTCCTGGATATTGTTTGCCTGAGTGTTTGGTGTCTGCCACACCAGAGACTCCAAGACTTTGTATTCTGCACATCCCAAGTCTTTGCCTGCCAGTGACTACGAGATGTTATATTCCCTGCACAGCACCAGAGACTGTACTTTTTGCTGCTAATCTGGTCCTGCCAATTTAAGATTAAAAGTTTTAGCCGCGTTGTGGTGGTTCTGCACTTGGGCCTGAAACCCACTTTGTGGCATTTAATATGTTCACAGAACATGCAGAACCCACCAGAGAACCAGACTCTGCCGCAATACCAGCGTCAATGACATCCACCTACTTAACCAGCGTTCGTGAATGAGGCCAGGGAGGATATATGAGACTCCCCGATGGACCTGCAAGAATCAAGAATAGACATTTAGGAAAACAGAGAAACCACCAGTGAATCATTGTCTTGTGCAGTTTTACCTCAAGTGACACTCCATTAGTGAATGTGCATTTATGAATGAATGATTTCACACCCCTGACTGAACCTGCGTTCTTGAATCAGGGCAGAGGGGATATAAATTTAAAGCCTAATATTGAGGGGAGAGCGGAACTAACCAGAGAACCATACTTTGCTGCAGTACCAGCTCCAATTACATCACCTGCTGAACTTGCATTCATGAAGCCCAGCATTGAGGAGACAGCAGAAACCACAAGAGAACCAGACTCTGCTGCACTTCCAGCTCCAATGACACCCCCTGCTGAAACTGCATTCATGAATGAGGCCAGGGAGGATATATGACACCACCCCTGGCTGAACCTGCATTCAAGAATCAGGCCATTGAGTGACACACTACCAATTGGAAAAAGAGGAAATCAGTTGTAATCAGTGTTGTGGGCGTTAGATTTGTCAAAAATGTCATCGTCCAATCAGACTAAAGTCATGCTTCACATGGTCCCGCCCCTTTTAAGGGCAATTTCAGTCAAGTTGAAAATCACCCCAGGGGTCTCTCATAGACTCTCATGTAAAAGTTTTTTTTTTTGTTTTTTTTTTTCAAATAAGATTTCAACCCAGCAGAGAACCAGTCTATGATGAAGTTCTAGTTCAGATGACACCCTAATGTTGACCTTGCTTTCATTAATAAGGCCAGGGAGAATGGATGACACCACCTGTCCAACCCGCATTCAAGGGAGGATATAGTTCACTAATGAGGCCACCACAGAAGCCACCAGAGAACCAGACTCTGGTGCCGTTCCAACTACAATGACACCTTCTTCTGAATCTGCGTTCAAGAATCAGACCAAGCAGGATATCAATTTAAAGCCCTGCAATCATGAAAACACAGAACCCACCAGAGAATCAGACTCAGACAAGGAAAATGCATCATATTTCTCCCATATTAGCCTCTCGGCACTGGTTCCTTGTAAAATCCAGAGTAGAATTTAAACTTGTCCTTACCTGCAAAGCCCTAAATGGTCCAGCACCATTTTACATTTGAAAGAACTTGTAGTACCTTATTACCCCACTAGAACACGGCATTCCCAGAATGCAGGCTTACTCTATGGTTCCTAAAGTCTCCAGAACCAGAATGGGGGCCAGAGCCTTTGGCCATCAAGTCTCAGTCTGGGATGCCAATACCTTCTTTTTTACAGTTAGGGCTGGCTCAGGTTTGCCTTTGACCAACCCCTAGTTATGCTGCTATAGGATTAGACTGTCAGGGGACTTGTAGTGGTACACCAAGGACCTTGATTCTTCTTACCTCTCCATTTAAATTATTATTAGATTCATATAATAATAAGATTTATTGCATTTCTGTCAACCCTCCCACCCATTCCCCATTCTCACTCTCTCTAACCCAGCCAGTCAAGGCAGATGGCTACCCGCCCAGAACCTGGTTCTGCTTTCTGCCTCAAGTTTTTCCAAAGTTTTCCTCGCCACTTTCGCCAAGTGCTTGCTCATGAGAAAATAATTGGGTCTCTGTAGATTGAGTAGGGTCTGTACCAGCTCTATATGGAAAGTACCCTGAGACATCTTCTTTTGTTATTTGGTGCTACAGTATATAAATTAAATTGAACTGAATTAATAATTAAGTGGTAAGAATCTAAAGACTCTAATCATATTGTTGAAGTTTCAATTGTTGTGTTCAGTGAACTATATTTGAAGACTTACATATGTGAAATGCAGTGAATGTTAATTTATATTTCACATACTTCATTGAACCCATATGAAGATGCTGAGGTTGAGCTTTATTTTATATGTAGAGTAAATGTGTGATGTCACATGGTTTGTTTCATTTTTGTTTCTTGTCTTGCTTTGCTTTGTCGATGTGCAAAGTGCATATGATGTAGATTCTATATATTAGCAAATCTAAATAGAAATTAGTTAATAAAAATAAGTTGATAAATTAGAATATAAATAGAATTTCAAACCTTAATGTATTTTGAATTATTTGCACAGGTATATGGGCTTAAGTGATGGCAAAGGAGATGAAAAAGTTTTAAAAAGTTCCAAAAGTGATTAATTGCATGAATGTTTTATTATTAAAGCAAATGCAGAATTTTGAGGAGATCAACAATTTGGTGAGTGTATTGAGTCTTGATAGTTGCCACTGAAAATTTGAGGGTCGCTACTGATTACATTGATAATGTAATCAGTGTACTACATGCAAAATTAATTAGTGCTGTCAGGCGATTAAAAAAATTAATCTAATTAATTACAGGATTTGTAATTAATTAATCTAATTAATCGCATTTTAATCTCATATCTGCTAAAGGTCCCCAAATAAAGAATTTGAATTCTAGGACATTACAAAATTGTAGTGCATGACTAATCAATTGAATACACCAAGAAGAGAAGATTTGATATCCACATTTTTATTGGTGAAGTGTGCTTCATAAATGAAATTCAAAAGAAAAAAGGTCAAGCACATCAGCAAACCAATTAGGCCAGGTGCATTATTCAAAAATGCAATAAAAATACAGTTAAATAAAATAAATAAAAATCAGAAATAAAATAAGGCTAAGTCTCAAATAGGCACATAAGCAGACTCTCAATCAAAATGAATACTAAAGCTGACTCAATACAGCAATTCAAAATGAATAATAGTATAACATGCCTCTAAATAAGGCAACATCAATAGCAAGATGCCAACAGGCATTTCTTTTAAAAGGGTATCTCCAGTCATAATCTATGTTTGTCTCAAAATCACCACACCTATTATCAGTTCATCTCATAGCATCCATACACCCAACCTCAGCTTGTGGAAGTTTAGATTCAATTTTGTTCAAAAATCAATCATTTACACTGAACATACAGCTGGTGAATTCTTTTCATCACTGTAGTTCTCGACGCTCTCCGGTGTCGCATCCACGTCTGTTGTCACCCTGCTTTTGACTAGTGGCGCAGGTAGGATGCAGCCTACAGGTCACTCAAAGGGCCAAATTTAAAATGCTTGCGCATTGACTTGCCACTCATGATTAATTGCGTTAATTTTTTTAGCGCGTTAATTTGCAGTGTAATTAATTAATCTAATTAACGCGTTAAACTGACAGCCCTAAAATTAATAGATAACACTTTTTTGTCAGGTAAGCACTGTTATTGGCTGAACACCGCTTTCAAGGGAAGCAGAGACACAACACAGAGGAGTCACATAGAAACTGTAACTCACTAAACAAAATATGTTGAAATTAAAAATAAAAAAGGCACATAAAAGTGTTGGTCAACAACACTGCTTGCAATGCTGGCTCGAATGTGTGTGAAAGAGAGTGGGCCTGAGAGGGCTTTAAGAGGGATGAGGTGGTGATGATGGCAGGAGGTATTTCATGTCACTTACAAAATACTATAAAATATGTTATTTTACATCTCTTATCTGGACAAAAACATAGGAGTTTCTATTCTGACATCATTAGTCCATGTGGCTAATGGGCATTTATATACATTTTCTTTTAAACCAGGCAGTATAAATATCTCATCTCAGCGTGAAGCAGTTTCCAGGTCCTGGCAGAATTTCTGAAAATGTAGAGCTGTGCTAATGAGCTGAATAGTATGTCAAATGTCAAGCGGGTGTTCTTTGTTTCTTGGTGTTTCTTTCTTCCCATTATCTATTCATTCATGCCCATTAATATATGTCCTTGCTCTTGTCCTCTTTCGTTATATGGGTGGATGTGTACATGTATGTCCAGATATAACGTGTGTGTTTGCGTGTGTCATGTTCCTGTGCATGCATCAGCATGTCCATTCTTACTATTAAACTCTACCATGTGTATCTGTGCATATGAACGTTGTGTTGAGTGTGTGTGTGTGTGTGTGTGTGTGTGTGTGTGTGTGTGTGTGTGTGTGTGTGTGCGAGCGTTTGAATCTCTCATTCATTGACGTAATTTTCGGGATAATCTCTTGATGGAAAGTATTTATTTTAATAAAATATTAATAACGCGCTGATTATTTTCTGTAATTCAATAAGTAAATAAACAACAACAACAGAGAACTTGGTTGCGCCCGACCCATACTCACCTGCTTTTCTCCCACCTGTAGTACCGTTAGATGTACTGAGCAGCGGTGTCAGAACAGTGCAGTGAGGGCAGAAATGAAGAGAGTGGGGAAAGGCCAACTAACAATTTTAAATTGTTGGCAGGTCATGCTACTATAATGGCCTTAACACTCGTAAGTCAAATAACTCAATGATTTGTGTTAGCTGTTGAACTGTTAGCTATTTGATAGTTCGCTAATATATGGCTAATATGAGGTAAGTTAGCTAACAGGGGAGGATGGTTTGAATGGGTCAGGACTTGGTTTATATGAGAACTTGTCTGGTTTTTGGTAATTCCTTACTTTCTAAAAAATGATAACACATTGTGCTATGTACATGCTAATGTCTTAATGTATAATGTAATGTAAAGCAGCAGTTCTATATCTTACTGCACGCCAGGGTAAAGGCTTTAGTGTTGGGGTTATACGGTCAGTTCACTTTATTTTTCAGAGAGCGCTTGCAGCTTACAGTAATGCCAATACGACGGATTCATGTGTAAAGTTTTAAAGAACTGTTGGGTCTCTGTAGATAAAAGAGCTCGGCCTGTACCAGCTCTGTATGGAAAGTGTGCTGAGACAACTTTTGTTGTGATTTGGCGCTATACAAATAAAATTGAATTGAATTGAATTGAATTAAAGCTTTGGGCTTATTTTTTAAACATAGATAGATACAAAATACTTCAAATGTGGCAGCTTAAGGCCTTGATAGTTGTCAGTGCGTAAAAAAACAGCACAGATGTGTAATTAAGATTAAGGGATTAAATACTGTTTCATTGTGATATATAGTACAATTCAGTAAAGAATAATGCAGTATTCTTTTATCAAAGTTGATGATTTTATGGTGTTGCTCTGCACTACTTTGGATACATATCATGTTGTTGGGGTGTGTCTTCGCCTTGTGTAAAACAGAAATTTAAATGTCTTTTTTTCTTTTTTTCTTTTTTTAAACTCCACCCTTGCACTTTCTTAAATGGGATGACATCTCACCCCCTCCAATGTTTAACCCAAAGTTACGCTTGCTCTCATTGATATTCAGGTTCCCACAAATGGGACAATGGAAAACAGAAGATCTCTTTCATTAGGAACTGCTGATTACTGAAATTGCTGAAGATTCCGCAAAATCTTCAATACATTTGTGATGATTTGAGTGACTTTTCGGGAGGATGATCTGGCAACTGGTAGGGGGGAACAGGGGAACAGTCAAATTACACTAAGGGAAAAGAGAAAAAAGGAAAACACTCAGGACAGACAGGTAGCAGATCCTAACAACAGGCTAAACTGCAAAAATAAACCATCTGTTACTGAAAATATCTTATTTTTCAGTTATACTGTATATAACATTATGTGTTTCATCGCATGTATCTGCTGTCATCTCAGTTTTTACACACAAACATGCAGGAAAATGAATCATTATGTGTGTGGGTTTGTTTGTCTAACTTCTATTTTAGCAGTGATGAATGTATGCAATATGTGTGCATGCCACAGGGTTTCCATCAGAGTATGAAGGCAAGCTTCAACATGATTCATTTGAGATCAGGAGAGAATGGGAAAAAGGGAAAACACTGTGAGATACAAGAAGAGGGGATGAAGACAGGTAAAAAAAAAAAAAACTGAACAGATTAAATCAAATAGATCAGTTAAAATAGAGAAACTGAACTACGATTTAAGCAGAGAAAGAAGGAAAAGAGGAGCACCAGGGATACAACACATAAGAGAGAAGGACTTCTGAGGGACGGCCTCTTGAAGTCTCCCCGACTTAAGAAGCCCAGTTTTTTAAACCTCGGGATCAGTAAGCGGGTAAAGTCATCACACTTTGTGATTCAAGTTGCGATGATGTGCAAATAAAATCTAATCATTCACATATACCTTATTGTGAACAACCATGTCAAAATACTCCCAGACAGGAGAAGACTTCCTCTCTCTTCGAGGCTCCATAGAAAGAAAGGATGAAATATCACAGTGTACATCACTGTAACCCTCCAGCTAGGTTTGGTGTAATTGTATGTACCCTAACCAACAGAAACTAATACTAATAATAATACTATGGCTAATAATAATAACTGTTATAATGGCACTAGTCCTATTCTACCTATATAATCTAGTTTACTTGCTAATAATCTAATTGCTGCTGACAGGCTGACACCACACCACCATAAACGCCGACACACCCACAAAGAAGCGTGAGTTTCGAACCCGCTTTATACTGAAGCGATACTTGGAATGAGACAGTGACGTAACCCAGTCACGTGATTTCCACAAGGACAATACAAGCCTCGAATCAGGGCTTCATCTGGCACGCCGACCTTTACTCAACGGACGCTCCGATGCCTCGAATCATTTGTCCCATCGTTACCTGCCCCCCAAAATGTCTGTGCATAGACCTGACGAGGCAGAGGGAAGATTGTGGGCAGTTATCTTCGGTGAGCAACTGATGTCACGGACATCACCCAGCAATAGTAGCAAGCTTCTTAAGTTTTTTATCAGAGCCACTACATTGCTTAACATTTTCTGTGCTATACTTGACTGATCTTTATTGCCTGAAATTAAAAAACAAACAAATTCAGATACAAAAATTTTTGCCACCCAAAAAATGTGTGGGCTAAAGCTACAGCTTACAGTGCCTGCTCTGAACAATGCATCAAGTTCACCCTTAAAAAGTGACATCAAGCAACAACAAAAAGCGCAATCAAAACAAAAGCATTACATGCAAAGTATGTGTCTGTGTCTGTGTGAGTGGCTCTTTATTACTCATGTGGGGACATAAAACTGTTTACACAGTCACATTGTGGGGACACCTTATGGGGACAAAATAATGTAAATTTTTACATTTTACTCTGAAGACTTGGGTTCAGGCTGCACGGTGGCGCAGCAGGTAGTGCGCGTGCCTCACAGCACGAAGGTTGCCGGTTCGATCCCCAGGTCAGGCGGGGCCTTTCTGTGTGAAGTTTGCATGTTCTTCCCGTGCATGCGTGGGTTCTCTCCGGGTACTCCGGCTTCCTCCCACAGACCAAAAACATGCTCATTAGGTTAATTGATGACTCTAAATTGTCCGTAGGTGTGAGTGTGAGTGTGAATGGTTGTTTGTCCTTGAATGTGGCCCTGCAATCGGCTGGCGACCGGTTCAGGGTGTACCCCGCCTCTCGCCCATTGTAGCTGGGATAGGCTCCAGCCCCCCGCAACCCCGAAAGGGATAGGCGGTATAGATAATGGATGGATGGATGGACTTGGGTTCAGGTTAAGGTTGGGTTAGGGTTAGATTTTTGCAAGTAGTGGTTCTGGTTATGGTTATGGTGAGTCTCCAGGAAATACATGTAAGTCAATGTAATGTCCCAAGAAAAAATGGAAACACAGTGTGTGTGTGTGTGTGTGTGTGTGTGTGTGTGTGTGTGTGTGTGTGTGTGTGTGCTTGACCTGTGTGTTGATCTGTCACTGTAAGTGATCTGACTTCTCTGTGCTAGACTGTCGTTTTGATAAGATATAATGCGATATGTGTATGTGTGGTTCCCCAGAGGCAGATAAGGTCTGTTTCTAGGCAGGCGGCATGGCCTGCAGTGAGTCCTATTATCAGCCTGTCATACACACTCACATCTACCGCTGGACACACACACACACACCACTGCACTAACACACACGCACAAAACGATTATCTGTCCCTTGACACAAAGGCACACACACACACACACACACACACACACACAGTGAGACAAAGACAGGAACACAAAATATAGCACATGGAGAAGAGACAAAAAATCAAGAATCAAAATAACCATCATATCTCTTCTATCTCACTCACACATACACTACTTCTTCCTTCATATTATCTGTCAGTGTGCTGCTTAATATTGCTGTGTGACAGTGCACTTGGCTCTGATTTGTTCATGCAGATTAGACAGAATGGTGTGTTAGCTGGTGCTCGCACAACACATAGACACACACACACAAGCTACACAGATTAAAACCTGCAAACACTTCTACACACTCTCACATATCTACACGGTGTTAGGCACTTGAACCTGCAAAGAGAGGTGTCAGCCGTTAATGCAAAAAATGAATTCTAGGCCTGGTATACGCTGTCACTTACCTGTGGCATTGTGAAGCCTGTGTCAGAGTGTGAGAAACACAGTAGGAAGTAGGAAGGCAAGACAAACAATTCACCATCAATACAAATTTACGATATTTTCATGCTCATATGTAGAGTTATCTCCAGTATGGTCAAAATTACAGGTAAGTAAGAGCCTGTGTGTCTTTTCAATGAGCAGAGCAGCTAAGATGGGACATGAGTACAACTGAGACCTGAGAGACATGGGGCCCGTAGCTGCTCAGTCAATGAAAACACAGTCCTGTGACGCCTGACTCAAGAACCACTATATTAAATATAAGAAATATCAAGGGTTCCATTGCAAACTCAAACTCGGTTAGGGTGATAGGAAACCTCAGCCAAGAACAAAGTATGGATGCACTGCAAAAAAAAAAGGATGCCAAGGGGTGAGCAAGCTAACATCTAAGAAACTGAAACCTCATTCAGACGCAGAACTTTTGAAGAGGTGCTTTATTACTGTGGAGCTGCTAGCCCCAGACAAGTGTCTGTTGTCTGGAATAATTCATAGAGATGAATGGAAACGCTGATGTGGGAACTCAGTGATAGCAAGCGGCTGTATGATTTGGCCTTCACGGTGGACATGACCAAGTGCTTCTCAGAGCTGAACCTCAAGCTCCAGCCAGCTTCTAAGCTCTCTGCTTTCAAATGTGAAAACATTTTTGAAGCTGCATTTTCCGACTTTACGAGAACAAAAGCCTGCCATGACATCTGAATGTGCTGGTGAGTGTGAAAACTCCTTCAGGTATTTGGTGAGAGGTTTCACGACATTAAAAGTAAACAAGAATAATTTATATCTGCTACATCATTTAATGTGGAACCAGCTTTTGATATAGTTGATATAGTCGCTGCAAATCTTTCTTACATAGTGTCCAATGGGAACAAATATGACAAGCATGCGTTTGCCCTCTGCACTTAGAGAAAAGTTCAGGCTACCCTCGTAGAGTATTTGTTGAGAAAGTTGGAGAAAAAGGATGAGAAGAGAAAGTGAAGGAAGGAGACAGAGAGACAAAGACATTATCTCCCATTTTCCTCTGCAGATGACAAGGGTAAAATAATTATTATTACACAAACAATAATCTGTCTTTCCTGTGCCGTCTCCCTTAAGTCGCATCCATAGCTGCAGGCAGATAATATACTGGACTGCCTGAGATGCATTTGAATATTTCTTTGGCACGGAATCACATTACTGGCTATTAAAAAGTAATTATTTGTACATAAATTCCCTACAAGTTTGAGCCTAGTCTTAGCAGGTGCCTGTGTGTGTGTGTGTGTGTGTGTGTGTGTGTGTGTGTGTGTGTGTGTGTGTGTGTGTGTGTGTGTGTGTGTGTGTGTGAGTGAAATTCGATGGTAAGGCAGTTAGCGTGTGGGGCATTGCAGTGTTGTGTTTATTAAAAACACAGACAGCCTTTCCATCATCAACTCCACACACACACACACACACACACACACACACACACACACACACACACACACACAGTCGTGTTTCCACATCACTTTTGGAGACCTTACATAGACTTACATTCATTTCTTGAAGATTTATTCTAACCATAATCATAACCACTACTTGCCCAACCCTAACTCCTACCCTCACCTTAAACTAAACCTAACCTAAACCCAACTCTTCACAAAAATTGAATGATTTACATCATGAGGACTTTCGTTTTGTTCTCATAAGGTAGACGAGTACACACACTTGGTGTCACTGAAACTGTATTTCATAGGGTGGTGCATGATAATGCAATTGGCATTGCTTAGCACAAACAGTGAGACACAATGAGGGAGTGTAAAGAAAGAGAGAAAGAGAAAATGGTAGAGAGAGTAGAAAGAAGAGGGATGGATAGGAAGTGTAAAAATGAGACAACCCAGGAAAGTGAAATGAGAGGCACGTGAAGGAAAATATCAGACAAAAATGAAAAAAAGTAGACTGGTAAAGTAAAGGACATGAACAAAGTAATGTGCCCAGAAGTGACAGAAACATGTGTGTGGGGGTGTGCATGCATGTGTGCGTGGGGGGGGGGGGGGGGGGGGCAGTGAGACAATGCAAGCATCAAGTTCTGCAAGACACTGAGATTAGAGTTTTCAGCAATACGTGGCATCGCTGTGCAGACCTTGGTTAGCTACTAATTGCTACCTTTTAATTTACTTCAAATGCCTGTGGTCTGCCAGGAGGACACTCATCTGCACTAGTGGAGAGATCCAGTTGGGTCCATTGTGCTAAACAATATTTGGTTAATGCCAGAAAGGTAACTGAACACATTTAAATAGTATAAATGACCTGTATTGTCAATCAGTATGGGGATGTAAAGGGCTAATTTTCCAGTACGGGTCCCAGTTGGATTGTCTGAGGTGTAGTGTAGCAACAGTGTGTATTTGTCTACAAGGTAGCAGCTTGTGTTAACACTGCAGAGGCCAGACAGCAGATTGTGATGTCTAACTGAGCAGCTGAGCCAGAGGCCTTAACATGAAGGGCTGACATAAGTCTTGTCACACCAGTGTTGTATGACTGAGTCTGAGGTTCACATAATAACAAGACACCAAAGAGTGACAAAGATAATATTGCCAGTTTATGTTATCACCTTCTAAATTTTACTCTAATTGACTGACATTTCAAAAGGTAATTATTCAATGGAACACCTTTTTTCTAATTCACCTCACTCTTCCTGTTGTAACAAATAACAGTGTTGCTAAGCGGCGAGAGGTTAGAACAAGCCTCCCCAGGGCATTACATACCAGGTGAAATTATGCACATTTTAGTATAGTAAATCAGTGTCTACTGATCCATATTAATAATTTTCTCCTCCACTTTTGTGCCTTTTCTTTGCCTGTAGAGCAGCTGTCTATGTAAACACCACTGTGAACACTGGCAAGCACAGTCAGCAGGCTGCAGTTGTGCTTGACCACAAAATGATTCACTAGATGACAGGGAAAGAATACAGTCTTTGGTTTATTGCCCTGCCCTGTACCATAGACATCTTTTACAGACACACTCACATAATATGTAACAGCAACCAAATCGTGTATGTACAGTCAATGTCTGGTTTTACCAGCCTGGCAGTTTAGGACAGTAGGTAATGTTTGACTGGTTGTTTGAAGCCGTTTTCCCGCAGGCTATGTCATTAGGTGTTTTTCCATCTAGAGCCTGCTCATTAATAGTCTTCATTAATGTTTCATGGAAGGATTACTCTGGTGCTCTGACTTTGGCTTGGTTTCAGCCAAGCTTTGGGTCAAACTGACACTGGATTACTGTTTGTCTGCCTGTGTGTGTGTGTGTGTGTGTGTGTGTGCGTGAGGGAGAGTGTGAGAGTGTCACATTGTGCTATGCCATAACATAAATCAGCAAATTTTAAGGTGATTACCTTGGGGTAAGGTGAGGATAAAAGTAAGTCTTCAGGAAAAGAACGTAAGTCCATGTGTCTGTCTATGATGTACCAAACATGATGTCTGTGTGTGTGTGTGTGTGTGTGTGTGTGTGTGTGTGTGTGTGTGTGTGTGTGTGTGTGTGTGTGTGTGTGTGTGTGTGTGCGTGCGCACGTGTGTGTGTGTGATGGACTTTGGTGTCCTTAAATGTCCTTAAAACTTCTTATTTCTCTGGAATATCTAGGCTCTATGTAAATATAAGTTATTCAGAAAATGCTAATGAAGGATTTTAAATGTTGTACTGTGCTGTTTTCCTCTCCCTCTTTTTCTCATATATTCGTGTGTGTGGTGAGAATAAATGTAGTAAGAGAATACAAAAGAGGTTAGCAAGGTGCATGCGCACCTCCAATAACAACATCGATGGAATTAAAATTAGAAAGAAAGACAGCAAGCAACAAAAGTGGCATAGAGAGCAAGAGAATGAAAACAAGAGAAAGACGGAGACAGACAGGGAGTTGAAGCTGGCATTGCATATTATCAAGGGTCTTGTTGGATGTCATTCAGTTTGGAGACTTAAGGCTGAGTTGGCATTGCTTTGGATAAGCTCTCAAACAGTCCTCTATGTCACCAGTGTTGGGCAAAATACCTGTAAAATGTAATCAATTACACATTACATGTTACTCAGTATTACAAATAGTAATTATGTTACTTTACTAAGTCCAGTCAAACGCAGCCTTCAGCCTACTTTCCACACTGTTGATGTATAATTAATACAGCTTTTATCATTTTAAACAAATTGTACTGATTTTATTTATTTATTTATTTTTTTTTAAATCAAAGTATGGACACTTTATTGTAGTGCACAACTAAGTTATGTATTACTGCCCAACACTGACAGTCACATATAATGCCTCATTTTGTTTGTGTTGGTCATCAATAATAAGTAATAAGAGTGTGTAACAAAAGTATCTGAACATTTGTTAAGATGGCAATTATTATTTTATTTGTTGTCAATAATGATGTTACTGCAGTTACGTGTGGTAAGTTTCTGTATTAACACCAGCATGTTGAATCTTGCGTCCAAAGGAAAAGATGGAAAAGGTGGAGAAAGTTCATGTCTAACACTAACAATGTATTGTACAGTATTTAGAAATAACCTGGCTTCCCAATTATAGTTGGGCATCTGGCACCTGGTGCTCCCACAATCTGATGAGCTGATTGGACGCAGGGGATGTATAGGGTTACTGAGGCACACACACAGGGACAGACAGACAGCTGGACAGCTGGATAAATGGACGTGGACAGATGTATTGAGACCTCTGCAAAGCCTCCAGGGAAACGCTGGGGCACATCGAGGTTCTGTTCTGTAGACTGGCCAGCTAGGACTTTAGTTCACAGGGTGGGTGGCTGATTGGCTGTCTACATATGGTGTAACCTTTATTATTTCTAAGTTAGCATTTAAACAACATTTAGTTAGTGACTAAATCAGAGTGGCCTTCTCTGAGTAAGCTGAGATCATATGCGATGATCTAAATTATTCTTGCAGAAGTCCCAACTCCACAGAACGGTTTTTAACTCCAAAACTGACCTCACTGTTAAGCTTGAAACATATTTAATATCTTTAGCTTAGAAACAGTAATATAAATGCAGTCAATGGTGGAGGATGTTTCTGCACTTCTTGGGCACACACAAATTTATCATGCTGGTCACAATGCCCCTGTGAGTTACACTAAATTTTGTGGGGCATATTTTATAACATGCATAGCATTGACGATGTTGCTTTTCATTAAGTATGGGTGAGCCTACTCCCATGTTAAGACACTTGCACTTTTAGCCTTTTTCACAGGCACTCCATCCCACTTATGTTTCTTTTTCTGCGCCTTTTTCTTCTTTGTTGACTGGTACATGCCATTTGAGCGAAGGAGTACTTGTCTCTAGATGTTACAGCTAATGTTCTCCATAGAGCCACCTGCTGTAGTGGAGGGGAAGGTAGCAAACACATCAGATAGGCAGTTATACCTCCCATTACTGTTACAGCCCACCTTTTTTGTTATTAAGAAAGGTTAAAAAAAATTGAGAGATTTACGAGAAAATATTAAAAAGTGATAACAGAAGCAGAGAAGGGTTAATGATGGAAAAGGAGGGATGACAGTCATAACCTCCTTTGAGGTTGTGGACGCCCTGCTACAGAAAGAAGCTACTGAGGCACCAAAAAAGACGGATATCTGAAATGCCCACCGAATTCCTTAATCACTCAAACCAGTCATGAAAGTGCTTACCCTAGCATCGATGGTGTTCAGGCAACTGAAATTCCTCTACTTCATGATGTACAGGTTTGCCTGAGAGACACACATTTATGTGGCCACATTGTGACACAAAAAAGTATAGTAAGTGGAAACTGATGTGCTACCTAAGAATGTGGGTTTTTTAATGTAAATGATCAAATATCACCTTGTGTCTGGGCTCTTGATCAACTGAAAGAAAGGCTCACCTTATTCACGCCAATTGGCACTTAATATTGAGCCTGAACTTCATGCTCATGTGGGGATTTGGAGTTTTTTGGTATTGTTCTTTTGTGTTTCTGGTGTCTCATTATCTCTTCATTTTGTGCAGGTTTGGAGGTGTGGTGGGCAGGTGTGTTTAGCGGCAGGCAGCACAGCTGATCAGCATCCTGCCGTTATCTCCACGAGTTTTTAAGCTCCACGTTTCTTGCTTCTGGTTGTCAGATCGTCTTGGTATCCTGAATTCAGCTTGTGATCTCTGTTCCCTGTGTCATCGTTCCTGGTGAGGTTTGCGCTGCCATGTAGCTGCTATTTGACTGTTTGTATATTATCATTCCTGCCTGCTCGCCTCCGTAGTTCTGTGCTATTTTGTTTTCAGGACGCTCTTAGTTACTTAGTGATTTTTGTGTTTTGTGGTTTTTTTCTCCTGTGGAGAGATTTTGGTTATTCGCTCCTTTGTTACTTAATAAAAAACTGTTAAATGGCTACCTGTGTTTTTGTCCTCTGTGCCTTGGCATTTGAGTTATTTTTGTTTACCCTTTTTGTTTAACCTAACAGCTCATGTCTGCGTTTGTACACTTGTCATCCAAACTGCCAGGTAGCATCTTTGGCAGCACTGGCAAAACATACTGGGTATTGTTGTAACCCTTCAGAAACAGTCTTGACTGTGAACAGAAAATATTGCATTATCAGCCAATATTGAGTGTATTTGAATGATATGGGTCTTGAAATATAAAGTTAATACTGATATCATTGGGTCTTCGATATGATGAGTTTCCCTTTAAGCAAAATTTCCAAGTCATTGTTGGTCTGGACAGTCACCAGCTTTGAATTTTTCAGATCATATCCCCTGTACAGCATTATCTCATCTGTACAGTGTACTGTATGTATTTACATGTCTGTTGGCAGCCCATCAGTCATCCCATTAGGACAGGAATCATTTAGCATGGTACAGCCTGTTTGTAAAACTACACCAGAGTCCTGTGTCATCTTCAAACTTCGAGTGACTTCACAGATTTGCCTTTTTGAATGTCCATTCACCAAAAGTTGTCTCTTATATGCTTTGTCACTAACTTGCTGATGGTAATATGTTCTGATCAGCAGCGCAGTGTTTGTATGAAATTACTGCAGAGATGTGAACATCTTTCCAGATTGTATCTTTAAAACCTCACTCAGCTGTGTGTATGTATTTATGTATATATGTATGTGCACTGACACTCACTCCTTCTGCCAACACGGAAGTGGTATCCGTGAGCGTTAAAATCTCACATCAACATTAAGAAGTTTCCCTGCAACTCTACACTGTGCCCTTGACTGAGCAATCTTTGCCGTGAGATCAAACTATAGATGGACTCAGCAGTAAGTGTAATTATTTAAATTCCTTGTCATCCCATTTATACTCTGCACTTTGCTGACAAGTCTTGCTATCCGTACTGCAGGTTATGTGTCAAATTACAGCATAATTCTGTATGACTTTGCCCATTTATTTTTAAACACAGACTCATGTCTTTTTTGCTAATCTGGATTACTGTTTGTCTGCCTGTGTACCGTTGTATTCTGTGTGAATAAAGCCACATATAGCAATCCCTGTGGTCAGCTGTGACATTCAGCATTCGGTTAGTTGGAGTGGGTTGCTGACATGTTTGTATCAAATTGCACCAGGGTCCTGTGTCATTGAGCTGTAGGAGGGAGTTCCTTATGTTATCCAGTTGTGATTGGCCCGTTGTTCACACCATCGACAATACCTAACTTTTATCTTCCTTTAGCACTTTTGTTAATGTTTCTCTTTGTATGTTTTGTGTGAATGTTCATGTGTGGTGGCAGGAAATGCTGATATTTGGAAAAGTCTGTGAGAGCTACAAACAGCCACAATTAGCGTAACTATGAGAACACACCTCCTTACTGTCCTCCAAGAGAGATATAGTGTCTACTGGGTTAATATTGTGGTCAGATTGTGCTGTCACTGTACTGCCAAACAAAATTTAAAGTGCTTTACAAAGGCAACTGGACTTGCCTGATGTTTCCTCTCTCATCCAAGAGACTTATTCACTTCTAACTGACTGGATCACTGACCCACCCAGCCATCATGTGAGTCATTAGGGTCACAAGAGTCATGGTATGAATGCTATTAAGCTGCCTGGGGAGGGATATCAGGACTGCATTGTAAGTGGCTGATAAGTGATGTTGTAAAACACCTCCTCTGTTTCCAGTTTGACATGGATTGCTTCTTTCACACCTCCTCAAAACCCTCAGGTGTTGGCTCTGCTGTGTTGTGCCATGTGCTTGTGAAGTAGTGGTTTTGTTTCCCCAGTATATAAATCTGTGCATTGGACCAGAAACTGGTTGGAATAAAGAGTGTGTTGGTGATTTCCCTCTACTCAGTCTTTATTTATTTTTAAAGTGGCATTTACTTCCCAAATGTGGTAGGCATGGTTGTGGAAACCCTCTGGCAAGCTACCTAGTACTGTATAAAGAACCTCTGTCCAAGAAATCTGTCTGTCCAAGCACAGCACGGCAATTCTATTCAACTTATGCTTCCTTTAGGGAACATTATCAGGAAGCACTCAATAAATTTTCATTGTTATGCAGATGATACCCAGCTATATTTGTCAATGAAGCCAGAAGAAACCAATCTAGATTACAAGCAAGCATGTCTTCAGGACATGAAGACCTGGATGACCTGCAATTTTCTGATGCTAAACTCGGACAAAACTGAAGTTACAGTAGTAGGCCCTAAACACCTCAGAAACTCACTTTCTGATGACATAGCAGTTATGGGTGGCATTGTGCTGGCCTCCAGCACCACTGTAAAGAATCTGAGAGTTATCTTTGATTATTATGGATTATTGTAATTCCAGACTGCCCAAATTCGTTGCTGAATATTCTCCAGTTGCTCCAGATTGCTGCAGCATGTGTTCTGACAAAAAGGAGGAAGAGAGATCATATTTCTCTGATATTAGCCGCTCTGCACTGGCTTACTCTCTCTCTCTTGCTCTCTCACTCTTTCTCTCACCCAACTGGTGAGTCTGGTTCTACTTCAGGTTTCTGCCTGTTAAAAGAAAGTTTTTCCTCGCCACTGTCGCCAAGTGCTTGCTCACGGGGGAATTGTTGGGTCTCTGTAGATAAAAGAGCTCGGCCTATACCATCTCTATATGGAAAGTGTCCCGAGACAACTTCTATTGTGATTTGGCACTATACAAATAAAACTGAACTGAACTGAACTGAATTGAATTGAATTGAATTGAATTGAATTGAATTGAATTGAATTGAATTGAAGTGAATTGAATTGAATTGAATTGAATTGAATTGAATTGAATTGAATTGAATTGAATTGAATTGAATTGAATTGAATTCTTGTGGGGCTAGTTTTGCCCATGTAAGAAAAAGCTGATTCAGGCACCACATGTAGAAAGCATCTCTATCCACACACAGACGCTCGGCCATTGATTCATTACAAGAATGAAGGCAACTACACTCTCATTTCTCATTCACATATTCAAATTACTCCACCGTTTCAATTGTCATTGACCCAAATGTATTCAGTAGTTTTGAAAGTCATACTGTATTGTTGGTGAGTTCAGATTTACATTCTACAGTACATGGATGTTTCTGCCATCAACATAGTTAGACAGTTACAAATGTAACAAGAACAGACATACAGTATGATAGGTAGTGAGTTATCCTCCTGGAAGTACCTGATTAGCTTTGTTTTACACAAATCGGCAAACAAACACACACACTGACTCACACACACTCTTTGCAGCCTTCTAGGGTTTTGTGTTGATAATATATGGCTGCTCTGAGGACAAGCTGGGCTTTACTTTATGGGAGAAATAAAGTGCTGTGTAAACTGTTAGCACACTGTATGTGTGTGTGGCTGTGGGTGTAAACTGCTAACGTAGCATTCAGAGAACAACAGCTAATGGTCCACATTCAAGTTTATCCCCCTTCCTGAGCTCTTCTCTTGATTCTCACTCTTTTCTCAATCTCTCTCCTGTTTCTCTTTATATTTTGACTTCTGCTTTTTCCTTGGTGGTACTCTGCTGTCTGTGTCCCTCTATGAGCCCATCTCATTTCTCACTGTCTCTGACAGTGTCTTGTCTTCATTTTCCCTGGGACTCTTCCTGTTGACGTAAGAGTTTTTGTCAGTAGCACTTCTTTCTTTGTCTTAAAGGTGCACCAATCAATGTTCTTATATGAACAATGGGTCAATGTGTAATGCCAGTCTTATTGCTTGTAGTGGCAAACCTACAGAGAATAATCATCAGACTCTGCAGCTCCCTTCCATTCAGCTCTATGAAATATTTTAGCATCTTGCAGCTCATTGTTTTGGTTTGATGGCCCACAATTTCACTGTTTCCCTTCAGTCTCACCACTCTCATTAACCTCATATCCAGCCACAGCAGGCACCTGTCTTTGGCTGGAAAGTCAGTGACTCAGTAGTTTGCAGCTAAGGAGCCAATCATTTCCTTCAGAAGCTGGTGATGAAAATTGAGCTAAAATGAGGCTGAATAATGGACTTCCATTCTTCAAGTGACCAGAAACATGACTCCAAATGAAAAGCAATGTTTTTTCTGTGTAAATAACAACTGTGAACTGCTAACATATGCACCAGAAAACTTTCCAATCATGCAGTGTTGAGAAATGTTTTCTCTGCCTTTATGCTTTATGAGTTGAAATAAAGGTGTTAAAATAAAATAATATAGTAATCACACACAGAGACAAAAGATAATCTGGAGCGACTTGCCTCACCCGGAATGATCCATGTGCACAAACGTCATGTATACAGTATACATTCTGTCATCATCACAACATATAGATTTCCCTCACTATATTCAACCAGCAGGGGCATGTGCACATACCAGTATGTGTGTCACTTCCCCCTTCATAAAGTGTTTTGTTTGTGGTGCTTCTCTTGGCAGGCCTCTGGGGAGGTTTAGTCTTGATTACACGTGGCTCTTACTGCTCTACCAGTGGCTGCACAGCCCAGCCTGCAGGACGCATCAGAGCTGAGGGTGAGCAAAGAAGCCTAAGAGAATAAAGGAGAGGCAGAGAAATGCATCAGGGCTTACCTGTACCCCCAGTCCAATATGAAAACACGCAGTCAGTAAGGATCTCATCATGGGCCCGGTAAATCCACCTTAATTGACTGCAAATCTGGGTATGACATTCCTCAGCCTCATGCACCATCCACCCAACTCTTCCTTGCCTGTACTAAATACTTAACCCTTCTTCCCCTTTCTCTCTTGGTGCTATTCTGAAGTTTTATTTTTGTTTTTCTATCCTCTTTATCATAACCTTTGGTTTTCAAGAATTTTGTCTCGCTCCTACCTTTTTCCTACCATTGGCTCACTCTTTCTGGCTCACTTCTTTTCCTATTTACTTTATTCTTTATTTTCTATTATCTTCCCAACTTTTTCTTTGTGCGGTGCTGTTTATTCTTGTTTCTTTCCATATCGCTGTTCATATTGAAGCAGGTGGTTGTTAATCTAATTTGCGTTGATAATGTGATACTGTTCACATGCACACCTGCTCCTTGATTCCTAAATAAAGCATAACAATCTTGAACTTGTAAAAGTCTAATATATGTTCTCTTGATTGACTTTTCTCACTGTCATATATATGCCATTACATATGTTAAGTGAAACACACATCCCCACACATTTAAACAGTTTATTGCACATTTTCAGCCTTAATATGAGTGTTCAGGGATATGGGCTATTTTAGTGCGCACACACATTCATTTCAGCATGTGCATGTGTGTGTACGTATGTGTGATTGTGCACTAGTCTCGGTGTAAATGAGTACCAGTTGTGTTTTGATGGAGAGAGCCATTCATTAATATTCATGAAGAGAAGAAAACATCAACGGAACACTTGACTCTGGCCTCACAGGAAAGACTGGCATCAATTATATTTGTGTGTGTGTGTGTGTGTGTGTGTGTGTGTGTGTGTGTGTGTGTGTGTGCGCGCGCGTGTGTGTGTGTTCTACAGAGGGCAAGACAGAGCAGTGTTTAGTGTCTGTCTGTCTGCATAAAGCTGCTACAGGATCTATTTTCTTACATACTATACACACTGTCCACATACTTTTGGTTATCAACCAGATATTTCACAACATGGTGTAAGTTGAAGAACGACACACATGGAACCATGTGCCTCTGGTTTCTGCCAAATCAAGTGTAGGTATGCTTCAAAATGGATTTGACTGTGACAAACCGGGATATCACCTATGCTGGAGTTGGTCTGTGTGTATGCTCATGGATTTGTCCAACACCTTCAGGCTAACAGCTCTGTGAGGTGGGACTTATGCGCAGTAGCGTTTTGAGGTATACCTGTCATTGTTAACATGCTAAAATGCTCACATGACAGGTATGTCAATGCTTACCGTGTTCATTATTTGAAGATGATGTCCTTGCTTACTTACTTACTGTCCTTGGTGACCCCCGTCCCATGTCACAATCAGGTATAGTCTTGCACTTGAAAAAAATATAGTGAATAGATTAAAAAAAATAGGGCTGTCAGTTTAACGCGTTAATTAGATTAATTAATTACACCTGCAAATTAACGCGCTATAAAAATGTACGCAATTAATCATGAGTGGCAAGTCAATGCGCAAGCATTTTAAATTTGGCCCTCTGAGTGACCCGTAGGCTGCAGTGGCAGGTCGCATCCTACCTGCGCCACTAGTCAAAAGCAGGGTGACAACAGACATGGATGCGACACCGGAGAGCGAGGCAAGCCTACTTGGACCTTTGAACGGCATATAAAAAGAACAAAGACGGGACTATTAACAAGAACGCAGTGATTTGTACCTTGTGTAAAAAATTATTTTCCTATCACCGTAGCAGCTCCAGCCTGAATTATCATTTAAACGCTAAACATGTAGTTGCTGCTAGTGCCGCTAGTGCTACCATGAGCTCACTCCGCCAACCCACACTTGCTGAGTTAGGAAAACGAATGAACAAAGGCACGACAGAAAAACTGACAAACTCAATCGCAAAGTGGGCTGCTGCTGATTGCAGGCTGATTTCAATCGTGGAAGACGAGGGCCTAAAAGAGCCGTTTCAGATAGCGTCATCTGACTCTAATTTCCAGCTACCGTCGAGAACTACAGTGATGAAAAGAATTCACCAGCTGTAATGTGAATGTCAGTGAATTGTAATGTCCTAAAATTAAAATTCTTTATTTGGGGACCTTTAGCAGATATGAGATTAAAATGCGATTAATTAGATTAATTAATTACAAATCCTGTAATTAATTAGATTAATTTTTTCAATCGCCTGACAGCACTAAAAAAAAAAAAAAAAAATAATCACAGAGCATATTCAGGAACATGAACCCTTTTAACTGAATGACCCCATGACATGTCCTATGAGTCTCTTAGAAGATGAACCATCAGTTTGTAATTCATTCTTTCCACTACTTTCGTATTGTTTGAACATTGCAGGGCATTAGCAACAGTGGCTAAAAAAAGCTTTCACTACTAACCTTTCAAACCTACTCTGGTGCATCTGACTATTTGGTTTGATTTTTTTTGAGGTGGTCTGCAAGCTGTCACTCTTTTTATGAAATAACCTGAATAATCAAAATTTATGCAAATAATTTATTAACCATGGTAACACCCCAGTGATGGGACTTTGCTGATCATTCAGAAGATGATAAGGAGTTAAAACAAATGTATGTTATGCTTTTGTCTTGTTCCATATATTATGGCAGCTTCTCATTATTCATTAATTATTTAAACTATGTTAACACGTTTCCTTGGGCACACTATTTTTGCACACAGCAGCTGATGTACTGTCAGTCCTTTAGTTCACAGTTCTGTTGCCTACTGGCATCGTGATGAGAGTATCAAGGTAAAAGGACAAGTTCAGGTTTGTGTTTCACAATCCTCTTGTCTCATTTTCACAGTCTTTTAAACTTGATGTATCTTATTCTCAGCTGTCACATTCTCATCTGTCAACTGTGCGTGTGTGTGTGTAAGAGTAATTGTGTATAGGACATATAGAGGAGAGCTGGTGCACACCTACACAGTATGAAGGTGACTTTCGGACGACTCCACAGGTAGCCTACCGCTCATGTTCTGGCCAGTGGGCGGCCAGGGAATGGCTAGCCTGGGAGCCGAGCGGCTTGATGGTGGGTCCAGAGAGTAGAGAGGATATAGTTGGAGAACAATCTGATTCTCTAGAATGGGTGAACAATGAATTACAGACTTTTTGACTCATTGCCATGAATTGACCAGCTATTCGACTATCAGGACAGGCTGAATGTCTTCGACTTCTGAGTAACATTAGATATGGACATTTTCTAAATTCATTAATATTCTTCGGGCCAGATGAGAAGCTTTGGCGGCTTGGATGTGCCCCACAGTTACTGCCAGTTGATGATCAATGGGTTTGGGGTTAGGCATTTAGTTATAATGATTAAGGCTGGGTTAGGGTAAGGCGCTAGGAAATGCATTATGTCAATGTGTCCTCACAAGGATAGGTGTGTGTGTGTGTGTGTGTGTGTGTGTGTGTGTGTGTGTGTGTGTGTGTGTGTATGTATGTGTGTGTGTGTGTGCGTGCGTGCGAGCGAGTGCGCGCACATTCATTAGTCATTCAAGCACTGTGGGTCAGCTGTCAGTGAATTCTGACACCCCGCTGTCAAGGGCCAGTGAATGGAAAAGCTGACCCACACACTCACACAAACATCACTGAGTGCTGCATGACAAGCATGTTGAGAGATCAGATGGCTCGTGTATTTCGCTCTCTGGATGAGGTGAAAAGATATGGAAACTCATGGGGCAGAAAAGAACTGACTACAGCAGATTACATACAAATTAAAGAATGGCTTTAAAAAAAAAATCTCCATTGATGCCAGGATATAAGGAATCATCACTGACAGTTAAGTGGAGGCATACACACACTAGCTTCTCTTTCAGCCCATGGTATTTTTCAAGCTTCTCGTGTTGCCCATTGATGTTGCTGTTGCTAGGGATCGCAATGTCTAACGCTACTGCCTTCTTTTGTTGTTTGTCTATCAACACGATGTCTGGTTGGTGAGCCACCCCCATCTTGTCAGTCTGGTCCGGAAGTCCCACAGCATTTTGGCTCGGCCATTCTCCACCACTTTAGGAGGCATCTTCCATTTTGACCTTGGCTTCAAGGCTATACTCAGAGCAGATGTTCCTGTACACTATGCCTGCCACTTGGTTATGGCATTCAATGTATGCCTTTCCTGCCAGCATGTGACACCCCGCTACTATGTGCTGAGCTGTCTCAGGAGCACCTTTGCACAGCCTGAACCTGGGGTCCTGTGTGGTTTGCTTAGCAGCTCATCTCAGGGTGCTGGACTTGGGAAGAAACCCTCCATGCATTGTGGGGAGCTTCCTTGTCTTGATGCCAGTGGCTTATATCTCTCATGACTGGAAGTGCATACGTGTTGATAGCCCAGACATTGTTCTTTCCATTCAGCTGACACTTGAGGACCTGCCTTACTCGTTGTAGGTATTTTGGCTGTGGCTAACTTCCTTGCAGCCTCCTCATGGCCACCAGATCATTTTCCACAGCACCACTGAGTTCTTGATATTGTACAATTCCAAGCATTCCAGGATCCATCTGTGCGGCATTGAGCCAGAGGCTTTCTTGCAGTCAATCCAGGCAGCGCACAGGTTGGTTTGACATCGATTGAACCTTGGTGTTTCTATATGTTGACACAGGACAAAAATGAAGTCTTAATAAAAACAAATCAATAAAACATTATTCTTTTTTTTTATTATTATTTTACTAACCATGGTGTGTTTTATTCATTTGCTATATTTACTAAAATATTGCATGAAGTGATATGTCTGAGCACCTACTTCAACATACTTTAACCCAAACCTAACCCCTATTCCTGACCCTATCCTTAATCTAAACCTAACCTTAACTCCTGTCTTCAACCTAAAATTTTATAATTTACATTATGAGAACATGTGTTTTGTTCCCATAAGGAAGGTGAGTTCCCACAATGTGTGTCAAAACACACACACACACACACACACACACACACACACACACACACACACACACACACATAGGGTCAAAGTATAAGGTTTGGATAAGAATATGTAATCAGTCTTCAGGCGATAAAATGACAGGTGTATGCTGGTATTTGTACCTCTGTGTATACAGTAGATGATTTGTGTATGTGGGAGCAAGGCAGAACAGAGTAAGAGGGGGGATGATCATTGTGTGACCCTTGATAATTAGCTTCATAGGTCTCTCTATCCTCCTATCATCCTGGGAGGAAGTGGGGTGAGAGAGACTGCAGCAGTAAGAAAAGCACAGTGAAATGGCATCATCATTAATTGGTGAAAGCGACTGTAGTTTTCACCTTTTATTTGTTTAGATAATTTGACATGCTGAAACAGCAGAAAAAATAGTTTTTGGATAAACAGAAAAGACTGCTCGGTTATTATGATACAGAGGATAAACTTATTAATACAGTGTTCCACACCCTTAAAAATGAAATTGTCCAAATCAAAAAAAATTAAAATTGCAGTCAAATGGTTCAAGTGAAGTTAAAGTTTAAAAAAGTGAAGTAAGCTAATTGCTTTGTCTCAGTTAGGGTTAGGGTTCTCTCTTCTCTCAACAAATTACTGCCCCACGAAACATCTCTCTCACTGGATTTTATTAGTGATACTTCTTCTAAAAGCTCAAGGATTAATGGAATCAAGAAATATTGAATGTAATCTGTCTACAGGGAACCACACAGGGCACCTTTAAAGGGACAGTTTGAGAACACTTTAAACCTCAGTGCAGCAGAAGCAGAAGAATCATCTATTTCATTCTACACATTGTCACCTTCTTAAAATAATTGCCGAAGTCATTTTTTAACAAAATGATTATTTTTTTTTTCTTCTTCCTAAATCAACTCCTTATGATGCTGCCCGCCTCTGGTAAAAGTTTTATGGAAAAACTTGAAAAATGACAATTATTTTAAGAAGGTGACGACATTCTTCCTTGTCAAAAACTAGTGTTTGCATAAACCACAATGCTACCTCTCCGCCATTAGTGCCTGTGGCAGTTACTGTAGCCTCAAGTCGCTAACATCAAGCACAGTGGACTGTGCTCCAGAGGTCTGATGAATTCACTGTAATCTTCATACCCAACCAAACTAACTCAAGTGACATCACTTGAGGCAATTTATCAGATTTTGTGCATCACCTTCCGGAACCAAAAAAGGCCTTGAACATCTTTCTTCAGAAAGTACAGTGCAGAGGTACTGCCAGAGGCCTGTAAAGAGACTGATGTGTAAAATTGGTGGAGTTCTCATTTAACTTTCAAACATACATACACTCTTGGGTGTGGTCAGTCAAAAGACATCAACGCTGGGTGTGGTTACATGTGCAACAAAGCACACTTCTGACTGCACAGCCAGTGAGGTGCAGCAGACTGACTCTCACCAGAGAGGCCTGTGAAACACTGATTTTACAGATGTGGTTACAGATGACTTTGAAACAGTGATTCATGCCTTTGTTACTTTTCGGCTGGATTACTGTAACGCACTTTATTTTGGAGTCAGCCAGTCTTCCCTCTCACGTCTCCAGTTGGTCCAGAACGCTGCTGCTTGTCTCCTGACTGGACCACGTCAGAGGGAACACATAACGCCCATCCTGGCCTCCCTCCACTGGCTGCCTGTGCATTTTAGAGTTCACTTTAAGATTCTTTTATTTGTTTTTAAATCTCTAAATGGTCTCGCCCCACCTTACCTCTCTGAGCTGCTTCATCTTTATGCTCCTGCTCGGTGCCTCAGGTCAGCTGATCAGCTGTTCCTGGAGGTACCGAGGTCAAAGTTGAAGCTCAGAGGGGATTGTGCCTTTTCTGTAGCTGCCCCAAGATTATGGAACGACCTACCTTTGTGCATCAGACAGGCCCCTTCAATGTCCATTTTTAAAACTCGTCTTAAAACACATTTTTATTCCTTGGCTTTCGACCAGGCTTGAGACCTTGCTCCTGTTTTATTGTGTCTATTGTTTTTATTGTTTGTCTTATATTTTAGGTTTGTTTATTTATTTATTTATTTATTTATTTATTTATTTATTTATTTATTTATTTATTTATGTTCCTATGTGCAGCACTTTGTCTCACCTGTGGTTGTTTTTCAAAGTGCTTTATAAATAAAGTTGAGTTGAGTTGAGATGTGTTAAGCAAAATACAACAAACAAACTCCTCTTGAGTGGTTGCCATTTTTTTTCTGTATTCTCTGTTTTCATATGAAAACAAAGTTGAAATCATCAGTCAACTTTATTTGATACCAAATATCACAAATCACAAATATGCCTTAATGGATTTTACAATCTGCACAGGACATGACACCCTCTATTCATATCCCTATCCTTTACAGTATACATACACCATTGTCTCTGAAAAGGAAACAATCTCTATTTTAATGGGGGCAAAAAGACAGAGGAGAATTTCTTTGATGTGCTGATCAAGATGCAATTAAAGATTTTGGGGATTTATACCATCAAATTAAAACCCACTACCTGGTTATTCAACGTTTTCCAAAGATGACTAGGCACTTAATTCACAAACCATCTAGCCAAGGAACCTTTGGGCTTTTGTCTCTGCTATAATGATCAATAGCAGATACTTTATTTTGTATATGAAATTATTTGATCTCTTCCATAGATTTAATATATGCAAGTGCACATGCTTGACTTGCAAGTAAATTTGGAATGTTGAAACTCTTCTCTCTGAATAAAAACTGGTTGCACTACATCCTTGTTACCTGTCATGAGATGTGTTATGTTAGCATGGTTCAGGTCAGCACACACAAGACTGTCTCAGCTCAGTTCAAGGTTGAAGGGTTGAAAAGGAAAGTTAATGTCAGCCAATTATACAGAAACCGCATCCATCCTGCATTATTTGACACATATATTGTCTTCTGAAGGCTTCCTAACATTCTGACATGTACGCACACACAAACATGCGAACACACATGCATGCCAGCGCAGTGAAATGTTCTGATGGAAATATTCACAAGCAAAGAAGGTCACCAAAAAGTGGGTGCAAACACATCCACATACCCTTCAACCCTGCACACCACACCTCCCTGTCAGGTCTACCTTTAATGATGCTGTAGAGAGAGGGAGACAGAAATACAGGAGTAAGTTAGAAATGGTGTGAAATATTGCATCTTCAAATTAAGTTGAGGTCATCCATTTTTAGGCAGTGAAGGAGGGATGGAGGGAAGTATGCAGGGGAGGGAGGAGGGAGGTAAATTTTGAATGCAGCATGTTTTTAAAGAGAGAAATCTGCATAATTTTTGGCAGGTGATTGGCAGGAGAGGGCGTGGAGGGACAGGGAAACAGGGAGTGAGATGGAGGCAAACATGAAGGAAGTGAGAATGGGAGATGCTAAGATTTTGTAAACACCTTAATATTTTATTGGTAGTAGTGGTTTCTGTATGAGACTAAAGTGGAAAACTGACAATGTTAAACCAGTAGCTTCACAGACAGAGACTAGGAATCTCTTTTTATCTGTTACCAAACACTCATTCAGGTTAGACACACTGAACATTTGAAAACAGATGTCTTAACACTTATGTGTATGAGAACCACTTAAAGCTGCAGTACGTAACCTGTATAAAAGTAATTTTTGGTCATATTTGCTAAAACTGTCCCTATGCCCAGACAGCAGTACATGAACAGTACTCCCTCCTCCGCTGCTGCTCAAACAGCTCTGTGAGCGGCGTCAGGAGGCTAGTGAAAGCTATGGCGGAGCAACAGCCAATTGCAAAGCAGACACTGCCCATACCGCCACTGCCAACAACAGCATATACGGCTAAGACAACAAATAAGCATAAAGCTAATATGGTGATTGTTACAGTAACACTCCGCAGCGCGTATGGTATGATATGGTATGTGATGTAGTGGCTGGGCAGAGTTAGCTTGTTTCTGATGCTAGGGCTAACGTTACTGGCTGTCACGGAAGCCGCGCTATCTCTCCTTGTTGAAAATTGTCAATTGTAGTCAAGACAACAGACTCCCGTCATCCTTTGCATGCAAGCCTAGCACTGCTAAAAATAAACCCAACAAGAAAATTACCGATGAATGTGCTGTTAACGAAAAACAGTTTGGGGATGTTCCATCAACTTTCTGAGCTGATGTGTGGCAGTATTTTGGTTTTTCCATTTCAAGAACTGACAATGGTGAAAAGGAAACTGACAAACGCAAAACAGTCTGCAAATACTGCCAGATGATGGTCAACTACACTATGTGAAACACATCAAATATGAGAAGCTATTTGCCACGCAACAGATTGTGAGAAAAAGTTTCAGCCAGGTCAAAGGTGCCTGAAAGAAGCATTTGGAGCCCTGCCTCTCAATAATAGTCCAAGAACTGAAGAAATAAGATGCATCGGTGAACATACAGCCCAAGACTGAAGGCCATTTTCTGTGGTCAACAACAATGGATTTCAGGAGGAGGTTAGTTACCGAGGTGGAGCCAAAGTAAACAATTCCATCAAGGCCACAGTGATTCCAGCTCTGGGAAAAAAGAAAAAGTTTTGTCCTACAGACATGGCCTCTTTTCGAATCACACACTGGAGTCAACATAGCTGAGATTTTGAAATCTGCTGTTGTGGAGTGGAGTGGAGTGGAGTGGTATGAATGGTATTGCTGTTGTTACAGACAATGCAAGAAATATGGATGTAGCAGTGAGAGAGGCTGGACTGTCTTCACACGTAAAGCTTTTACACACACTTTAAACCTTGCTTCACAGGCAGGTTTGAACGTGCGTATAAATTATTGCAAACATTGTAGAGTTTCCTTGCTGCCTTCAAGTTTTACATTGACTCAAATGAAATGAGTTCTATCGGTTCAAGTTCTGTATTTAAATGAATGACAGACAGGTATTAGCAACATTTTTACATTTACTTTCAACAGTAAAGTGTCACAGACTCACTATCACAATTTTCACTTTAAAACGATGCTTATCAACTGTGACTCCATAAGAACAATTCATAAAACCTTTTGTTTCCTCTGAAGAAGGCAATAGCGAGTTCACATATCCGCAGACTTCCCTACAAGGAAAGGGAGCAAGGGAGAAAGAGGCAGCAGGATTCTGACCAAAGTCCTTTTTCTGCTTTGTCTGCTCAAAGTGCCTGACGACTGTCTCTTCAAAAAGTCCCAACACTCTTCATGTGGCACCTCAGGTGGTTTAATCTTCATGATCACTCTGCAGGAACTCAAATGAGTATTTCATTGAAGCGAGGTACTCCAAATTCAGTGGATGAGACCCATTAGCATGGCAAACTAATTTGGCACATCTTGTAGATGATACATGGCAATTGGCTCCTCCACTACTAATGCCACATTAAAGATCTCAAGTGGAAAAGCATCATCCAGTACACCTTCATATCCGATGAGGAGTCCACGTTGCATTCCCTTCATGGCAACATCCAAATTTTCACCGTGAGCCTGGGGAGAAACAAGTCATTAGAATTTGTTTTCCCCTTCAATGAAGATTCTACTAAAATGTAGAGCTGTGATCAGCAGTTTACACTCCTCCTGTGTTCTTTAAAAGAAAAAACATTCTGTAAAATACAAGGCCAAAAGGGAAAAAAGTGTACATTTCATCACAGCATGTTGAGTGACATCATATTAATCAAGATTTTGCTGTATCAGTTAATATTACCAATATAATATAATATAATATTATTACCATCTTTATGTAAACAACCAGGACCTTCAGACTCTCTGCTTTCATGTGATACCAGGCTTGTGTGGTTTGTGTGATGTGGTGAAATCAGCAGACGCACTAAAGTGGACATATGCTATTTTCGTGTTTTCGTTACATGCACATATAATTTCTTGGGGTATGAATTATGTTTTGTTTGGGTGGCAACGCTTGGTAGAGGCTTTTAGCCGAGTTTCTCCGCATCATTCTGGTATGCTACAAGTTAGAATTGGTGCAGAAACTACAAAAATTGGGTTAAGACCTGTCCAATGCATTATAAAAAACTGGAAGGATAGAGGGGAATCATCGTCTTCAAGGAAGAAATGTAGTCAGAAAAAAAATCCTGATTGATCATGATCTGCGATCACTTAAAGGTTTGGTGAAATCAAAGATTAAGTTTAATAGTGAAAGTAAGAGCATGTCCACATGCACACTGCGAAGACAACTCAATTCAACTGGGACTGAACAGAGCAGTGGAAGAAGGTCATGTTGTCTGATGAGTCCAGATTTACCCTGTTCCAGAGTGATGGGTGCATCAGGGTAAGAAGAGAGGCAGATGAAATGATGCACCCATCACGCCTACAACATTTATTTATATTTACAGTATATTTACATCTACTTTTAGTTTTATCTTGTATTCACTGTTGCTTTTTCTGTATATATTTTTTGCCACTTTTTTATTTACTTTTTTAAATTCTTGTATATATTCTATGCTCGTCTGTTTGTTTTTTGTTCATTGCTACTGCAACAAAAACAATAAAGAAGCAGTCTAAAGTCTAGTGCCTACTGTACAAGCCTGTGGGGGCAGTGTTAAGTGTTATGATCTGGGGTTGCTGCAGTTGGTCAGGTCTAGGTTCAGCAACATTATGTGCCCAAAGAACGATGTCAGCTGACTACCTGAATGCACTGAATGACCAGGTTATTCCATCAATGGATTTGTTCTTCCCTGAAAGGACGCAATCTCCAATAACACCAGTACTTACAGACAAAGGTTTAACCAAAACTTGTATTGGGGTCAACTTTCAATTTAATGCTGCATTGATGCTGGCTGTTCTGTGACTGGTGCGTCACTGTAAGGTGTCCCAATAGGAACAATGAGTAGCACATACTTACAGCCTAAGCTGTTGTTGACGCACTCACTAACTTTTTTTCCACTTTTGGCCTGCCTAAGTACATAAAACAGATTGGATGCTAACATCCAAAAAATCTTATTTTATTCTGTACCTCTGCCACTTCCTGTGAATGGCAGTGTATTTATCGTAGTTTTTGTTTGTAGAAATGTTGTTGATATGGTTGCTCCCCTCACTAGCCTGACTAGTGTAAAGAAATTTTTTGCCTGGTTGCATAAAAAATGGACTAGTTATGCCCTTCCCCATGTGTTTGCCCAGTCCTAATCAACAAAAGTCTTTGGGGTAGACGTTTGTTTCTTTAGGAACAGAGGTGTTACAGCACCTGTCATGTTCATATTCTTTACTGGGTATTGCATGGATCTGTTCTAAGTAGAAAGTGAGAGCTCTCTATTCCTGTGAAGACCTGTGTGATTTGACAGGTGCTGGTTCCTGCATGGATTGGCTGTCCTACAGTGTTGCTGGTACAGATTGGCCAAGGGTTAATGTTGGCAGCAGTGCTTCGATTTTCCTTGTCCTCCACCCAGTTTGTAATATTTTATGAAAGTTATACTGTTAGATTTGTGTGATTAGACTAGTGAAGTAGACTGCTTGTGTCTTTGTTAGTCTGCTGTTTGGCTTGGACTTTGTTTGTAGACTACTTGTGACTAGACTACCTTTGCTTGTTAGTTTTGTAATGCTCACATTTTGTGATTAAACCACATTAATTTGTGTTGGCTTATCCCTGATTGTCAGCTGTGGTACTACAGCACACATTGATTTTGTTATTTCAGCCTTGGCTCACCCTTAATCCTCAACTATTGTAATTTAATACTCAATGTATGTGATAATAAATTGTACACGTGCTTACATTTCACTTTCTGTGTCTTATCATCATTTTGCCCTCTCACACCTCTAGGCAGGAGCATAACAGTGTGTTTGTTTACCCTTGCTGACTTGATTTTGAGAGATCATAGGAATGCCATATGGGAATTTATGTGTAAATGTAGATAGTTATTTTAAAGGTACAGTTTATGCGTAGGCAAGATGAAAAGCTACTGGTTTGTCGACACTCAAAGTGCGTGGGCTGTCAGGTGGCACCCTCATGTCTCTGTCTGTGTAATTGGGTTTTTTGGATGGAGACTGAGGTTAAAGCTGCTTTGGACTCCTTTCATTCACTCAACATCACTCTAGGTAGGAAGGAAAACACAGCAATCACACATCCAAAAACAGATACACACACATTTATGAACATGCACGAACAAAGATACCCACTTGTTTTCACCCATGCACATTCCCTCCTTATTTGTCTTATATGACCCATCTCTCCTTAGATCACCTCCTGTGCTTTAAATGTAGCTTTGGTAAGTCAGCCCTAAGCAGGAGGCAAAGAGGAGATGGTGGAAGCTTAATGAGGAGAAGTGGGAGCAGATAAGGTGGTGGAGGAGGAGGGGGTAGAATGGATGACAAGGAAGGAAGGAAGTTGGAGTAAAGAGATGGAGAGAGAAAGGTGAGGAGAAGAGACCGAAACAGTTCCTATGTGTGTGTGTGTGCTGTGTCCATGGTAGCAGTGGACACACACTGAGGAGGGAGATTGGAGGAGGACAGCAGAGAGCACACTCACTCCTCAAAGCAAGAGACTGAAGCAGAGAAAACGAGGGGGGGTGATGAAGAGGAAGAAAGATAACATTGAAGATAAGACAAAAATGAGACAGGTGTGTCTATCTAGCAGGATCAGTCAAACTTACCCATGTTTTTCCTTTACAAACATGCACTCACTCACACGGCGATCAGTCGCCACTTAGTGGAACACAACCCTCTCGCTGTGTTTTTGAAGTCTGATTACCAGCTGGGTGGAGATATAAAACTCCTCTACTTGTCTGTCTGTTTTTATTTATCTATATTCCCCCCCCCCACCACCACCACACACACACACACACACACACACACACACACACACACACACACACACACACACACACACACACACAAACAAAATAGCTGTCACAAACGTACCTTTTAGTCTGTCAGTCTGAATCTGCTGCCCGTCCTGGTAGTTATTGCTCACTGCTGTGGGTGTGTGCTTTGTGTACTCTGACTAGCAATGTGAAAGACTCTGGTCATGCACGAGTGCACGGGCACAATGTATGCCATTTAGTCATTTGATTCAGGGCCAAATGAAATTACTGAATGGCTTGCAGGCCGGCAACATCCACAAATACTAGATTTATTTTGTTCTTTAAAAGAATTTTTCCACTCTAGCTTTAATGACCATTTACCAAACTGGTCTGAGTGCAATAAAATCTTTTAGTGGAAATAAAACTTTAAAAAGTGGGAATCACATTCTATTTAAGGAATAGACAAATATATGTTCACAATATCCTTTTGAAATGGAGACAGCAGTAAGTCTACAGAGGAAGTTGCATAAGGGGTTGTTTGTAGCCTTAATGTAGGCTAGTGAGTTTCTTCATGTTTCTTATTTTCCAAAAAACAATATGGTACCAATATGGTATCTTTCACTGAACATCAGAAAGATTAGTCAGTAGAATCCCCTTCTTTGTTCAATAACAGCTATTCAGACCACTTCAGAGAATACTTTTTTTGACCTACATAACATGCTACTAACTTCTTGCACCTGTAAACTTGTGGAACTAAGTGTCAGTTGGACATGATTTGCTGTTGTTTGGAATATACCACATTTGTACATCTTGTATTTCAGAAAAGAATGCAACCATGGGGCAGCATTCACACAGTGAAAATAAAGGGTCTAAGTAGTGATAATAGTGCATGATATCACATTTACTCCTTGAAAAGTCGGATACAGTATTATTTTAAAACAGACTGTGTTTTATCAGGTAACAGTAGATAACAGATTTACTTTTTATTTTTTCATTCTGTTTCGCCAGTCTAATTTGTTTAACAATACTGCAGATGGTTTAGATATCAGATTTAAACATTTGCATAGTTGGCACTTTTAAAGCACACCTGCTACTGTCTTTGGTTCCGCAGGTGAAAGAATTTTATGAAATGAATAATATCAATCAAAAATTAAAAAAAAACAAAAGGCATATAGCTCAGTTAAATCACTAGTTTGAGCTGGGATTCTCAAAAGAGCCATTACAAGATTTTTATTCAGCTTTGTGAATCACTGATCGACCAACTGTTAGTAGAATCAGATTGATGGGAAGTATGACTAATCAGGTCCTCAAGTACTGTATGTGGTGCAGCATCACCTTGATCCTGCATCGGTTCAGTTATGAGAACACTGAATTGTTTTGGATAATAAAGCCTTGACAGATGAAAGATTTGTTGAAACCAGCTCTGACGTTCAACTGAGGCAACAAAATGGATTTATCAGCAGTCACTGTATGCAGAGTAGACAAGTTTGAACAGTGACAAGATTTTGCAGTGTTGGCACAGAGACTGAAAAAGAGTGTCTAACAGATGCAGAGGAGTATGGTTACAGATGCAAGTGTGGAAGCACAGAGGTACTAACAATGGGGAATGTACTCTTTGAGCTTAGTTTAATCTACAGTTCAAACCATAAACTCATTATTGGAAATACACACAAGAGTATAGATGTTGTAATTTCATATACCGAATTGTATATACGTATACTATATATTGTTTATCGTCATTCTTTGTATATATTGTTTATTTTGTGTTTTTGCACTGCTTAACTTACTGCTCAGTCTATGGGGGGGGTGTCTTTGTCTTCGTTAAGATGTATATCTCTTTTTTTTTTTTCTTTTTTTTTTCTTTTTTTTTTTCCTGTGCAAGTACATTAAGTGCAATGTTAACACTGGAGTCATATTCCTGGTAAGGCAAATAAAGCCAATTCTGATTCTGAAAGCAGCAAATCCTCAAACGGGAGAAACCAAACTATTGTTTGATATTTTTGCTTAAAAAAAGCAACATGAAATGATTACTCTGTTTTCAAAATTCTTGCCACTTCCTGCCACTTGACTAAATATTCCAGTGCTGACCAAAACAACCATAATTGAAAAGGATTACATTGCAGTAAAAGCATTAGAAGAACAATGAAATCACCAGAAAGGTTATTGCACAGATTGTTTCACAGGTTATTGTACCGATTACTTGGAGCAGTTCCTGTTGTACAAGGAATGACCTGCGATACCGCTCCTTCACACACTTTGGATGTAGCATCCTGTCACTGATGGAGCTCCTCAGTGCAGTGAGTGTGTGTTGGAGGGGGTGGGAGTCATTGTCTGTCATGGAGGACAGCTTGGCTGTCATCCTCCTCTCCCCCACCTCCTCCACCTGTTCCAGAGGGCATCCCAGGACAGAGCTGGCCTTCCTGATGAGTTTGCCCAGCCTCTTCCTGTCAGCTGTTGTGATGCTGCTCCCCCAGCAGACAACACCATAGAACAAGGCAGAGGCCACAACAGAGTCATAGAGGGTCTTCAGGAGTGCCCCCCTGATGTTAGCACGCTCACCTCACAGCAAGAAGGGATTAGTTTCAAACCCGCTTGCTGGCTGGGGACTTTCTATGTAGACTTTGCATGTGTAAATCCACCAGAAGTCTGTGTCTGGGTGTTCCAGCTTCCTCCCATGGTCCAAAGACAAACAGGTTAATTGGTGACTCTAAATTGCTTGTAGGTGTGAATGTGAGTGTGTGTCAGCTCTCTGATAAACTGCCAACCTATTCAGGGTTTACCCTGCCTCTGGCCCAGTGTCAGCTGGGTACATCTCCTACAGCTCCAGCCCCTGGGGGACACTCCAAACAATAAGTGGTTCTAGAAAATGGATGGAAAGTTGGATGGAGGAGCCTATATAGTGTTGCTGAAAATACCATATTTCGGTGGACGACACTAACCTGGAACTGAGCCAAAACTATAGCTGACACAGTGGGCAGCATTTCAGTGAAGAAATTCCTGTGTGACTAGCTAAAAAGCTGACCTGTCAGGATTGTGAGTGTATGAATACAATTTAAAAACAGTCCACCATTTGATGTAGCTTATAAACTGTAGAAAAGAAAAGCGGACGTATTGTTTGTGACATCATCCATAGGTTTTTGAAGTGCCACTGACAGTGGCGAGATAGCGGCTATGCCTATAATTTGGCGTAATGTTAAGCCTTAATATTATTTATGGGTGTCATATAACCCCCCCCATGTAAACATGTTTATTTTTGCTGTAAACTTGTCTATGGGGTCTATGGGGACCCACTTGCTTTTGGAGCCAGCCTCGAGTGGCCATTCAAGGAACTGCAGCTTCTGGCACTTAAGCATAGGCTTAATTTTTCAGTACCTGAAGTTGCTGCTTGGTGTGGCTTCAAATTAAACTTTTAACCATTGGATGTGTTTAAACTAAATAACTAAAATTCTTCAGCTTCTCCATCTGCCTTTATGGGAATAGTTCACACCATTTGTGGAAATACATTTTCTGGCGTGACTTTCTTGCCAAGAGTTAGATGACAAGACAGACCTATGCTGGATTTTAGCATAAAAACCCCACTCGCTCCAAAGCAAAATAAGAGAAAAAAAAAACCTATAAAGCTAAGTTATTAACATGTCACGTATATGTCATATATTTATCACTATTCTTTCTTCCTTCCCTCTTTCATTCTAGATAGATAGCGAGCAACAACTCCACCTCCCAGTGACCTTCTTGTCTACTGTGAAAGAATGAAAGCACAGAAAAACATGAGAAAAAAAGTATTGAGGAGAAGAGATAGAGGGAGTTAGGGAGGGAGAGGAGGCGTAGAAGGATATGGTCATTTGTGTGTGTGCTTGAGTGTAGGCGTGAGTGTGTGTGGGTCTTCTATTCATTGGCGCTGGCCTTGTGCTTCTCTTATGTTAGCTGAAGGTTGAGCCTTGGGCTCCAATGAAAAGAACCCATCGGCAAGCAGTGAGCACCCTGTTCCCGTGTGTGTTTGTGTGTGCGTGCATGTGTGTACTCACTGCACACGCACACACACACACACACACACACACACACACACACACACACACACACACACACACACACACACACACACACACACACACAGACAGGTTCCTGGTAGCCTTGGGCATTTAGGACCCACACACATTTGAAAACACACTCTCCCTTTGTTCCTTCCAAACAGTCTACTGAAAAGTAATAAAGACAGGAGAGCTCTGTCCGCCAATTCAACATTTTCTCCTCCTTATTATTTTTTTCCCTATTCTCCATCACTCTATTCCTCTCTGTTCCTCACCTTGATCGTCTGTCTCACCCTCTGCCTCACCCCATATATCTGCATCTGTCTTTTATGATGATATTGTCTGTGTCTTCCTGTGTCTCCTGCAATATTTTCTTATCTGCTTATTTGTTTTTTCTTACTTGTCTTTCTCTTTATGTATGTCCTTTTGTCTTCTTAATATGCACAGTTGCTTTATAGACTCTCACTCGCTTTTTACATTTGTCCTTTCTCTCTGTTTTCCTGTCTTACATCCATCTTAGTTTTTGTTTTATTTCTGTTTTATCACCCTCCTCTTTAAGCTGCCATTTTCCCTCTTTTTCTCTCCACGAGTCCCTCCCTCTGTCTGTCACTGTCTCCGCTCTCCAGCTCATGCTGAGTTTGCCTCCAGCCGTCCGTGCCTTCCTCTCCCTCTCTGCCTGTTTTTCTCTCCTCTCTCCTTCGATCTGTTTATTCTCTGCTTGTTTTTCTGGCCTCACAGCTCTCTCCCTCCCCAGTCCTACCGAACACCACCTCTCCTCCTCCCTTTCTATTCCTCCACTGTCCACTTTCTTCCCACTCTCATCTCCCTCTCCTCCACTTTAACTCCTTTTAATCTTAATCATTCATGCTTTCATTTTATTTACCTTTCTCCCATCTATGTCTGAGCAGCAGTTGATCCTTCTATCCCACTGGGTTTTTTTTATAATAAAGAGCAGGAAGTCAATACATTTATGAATATCCAGAATGAGGGGCCACAACATTACTTTTCATTTAACAAAAGCTGTATTTCACACATTTTTTATTGTAAATTTGTATTTTCTATTAAAGATTCTGGCAATGCTTTGGATTACAGCCTGTGATGTACAGCGTAATTACTCTGGATTTACTGTGTTATCCTTTGTACTAAATGTGTACCAGTACATTATGTACCAATACACCTAAGTACTTGCAACAATCTTCTCGATCAATAGCGAGCAACAGCTCCGCCTCCCAGTGACCTTCTTGTCTACTGTGAAAGAATGAAAGCACAGAAAAACATGAGAAAAAAGTAAAAGAACTTGTGCTGTAGTTATTTTTTTAACTGCTGGGTACTTCTTCTGCTACTATTACAGAGTATACTAAAGTATGGCCACAAAACTGAACAAAATCTGGAGGTTTCAGGGAAGATGGAGTGAAGGCTTTTGTATCACATAAATGTGATGGGGGTTTTTTTTATGTCCCTATTAGACTACAAACAACTAAAACTACAGGGTACATGTACCGGGGGTTTACCTCTGAAAAAAAGGTCCAGGGGACACTGTATTGTCATGAATACTGTCAACCTCTCAAGACTGGATGCCTGCTTATGGCCTTGTAGCTCTGTCTGCCATTGGCGGACAGAATTCATGCACCCCAGATGTCACTTATTTTTCTGTGTAACCATATGTTGATGTAAGCCAGCTGTAATTTTAGCCAGCTTGTGTTATAAAATATTACCATTTTTAGCGTACACTCTCAAACCCAACCGGTCAGGGCAGATGACAGCCCACCCAGAGCCTGACTCTGCCTGAGGTTTCTGCCTGTTAATAGGGTATGGGTATGATCTGTACCAGCTCTATATGGAAAGCGTCCTGAGACAACTTCTGTTGTGATTTGGCGCTATCTGGTGTGGTAGACCCCTGCCTCTGTAGATCTTGGCTTCAGGTTTGGTTTGCTTCAATTAAAGAGACTCTCTGCTGTTTCCTTCACTGCCTACGAGTACCAGCCTGCTGTTCAACTGCCAACAAAGCAATACAATGGCCATGTCACCGTCTGAGCTCAAAGAAATGCCGGATGCACCGGATGGACAGAAGCACACATTAATCACTCCCAAAGTGATCTCAAGTAAGAGCCCTTATGTCTGGGCAGACACAGTTGATGCTAGTGTTACTGTCAGCTTCCTTGTTGTATAGGCTTTACCGTATTGTTGTGAGTTAATAGACTGTCAAGTACTGTTGATGCTGTTTGGCAAACCTCAGTCATTGTGCTTGCTGCTTGTTTCTGTGTACTTTGCAAGTCATATTGATTGTGTCCTGCGCCATCTGTTGTGTTTGGTGATAGTTTTCTGGCACTGCGGTAAAGCCAGTAAGCTGCACTTCATCAGCTGAAAGACCAGTACCACAGTTGACAAACTCTGAGCTGCCAGGTTTCCCTGTGATAAAGAGTTATTGTGTCTTTCCACAGCAATTAGGATCTTTCCTCCCCTCTCTGACACAGTCATGTATGCCATCTTACCTTCTTTCCCTCTCCCCCTCACATAAACACAGGCACATATTCACATGTGCAATATGCTTGCTTGCTTGCTGCGTTTATGCTTGTTACTATGGTTGCTTGTGTTATAGCTGCTTGTGGTGTAGCTGTAGTGGGACAATAGATGTTTATTGATTGAAGGATTATTGATTGTTGTCTGTGATTACTTGTGCATATGTGTTTGTGGTAACAGCTGCTTGTGAGGGTCAGTGCTGAGATTTACTCCTTCACTGTTCATCTGGTAAATGTAAAATGGTATTTCAAACATTGGCATTTTAACTGAACAGCCCTTGTGTGAGACTATATACTGTTGGTTATTGGTCTCTGACTCATAATCATAATTTATGTTAATCATTTTATTGATATTAATGCAGTTATTGTTATAAAGAACTATTCTTTATATCTGCCAATAACCTACTAATATCCTACCAGATCTCAGCAACATCACATCATATACAGGGTTCATTGGACTCTGACATGTCCCCTGCCTGCAGCGTCATCTGTTTTCTTTACAGCACTGCTTCACATTACTGGGATAAAGAATACATGCATGTGCTGATGTAAGCTGAAAGTACTATGGAGGGCAATATCATGAAAGCACATGCGTACCCTTAACACACAAAGGACATAAGACCCATGTCAAGTCAAGTTAAACTGACATTTTTAAACAGAAAATATAATATGAAAGGAATATGAATCTTGAACAAAAAATAATAATAGTAGATGTCTGCATTTACAAAACATTTAAAAACATGTTAACGTGTGAATGTGTCATGGCACAATATGATGTTGGTTGGCATGTGTTCAGCATCATGGTCATCACATCAATGACTGCTGAGAGATCAAGCTTTCTAGATGCATTCAAGAACTTCAGCCCCCTAAAAATGTGCAGCCCTTGAACTAAACTTGAAGCCAGTAAGACAGTGCCGTTTTTGTACACATTATGCTGGTTTGAGCTACAAGTAAGAATTTAACAGCATCAGTTGTGACACGGGCGTCTTTAAAATGTTGAAATATAAAATCACTGACCACTTCTGAAAAATGAAGACAATATATGTTTTTGTTGTCTGTCACATAGCTACATTAATCACACCATGTCAGTACAGAGCACATGCAGTGTTCAGTTTGTGAAAAATCTCACTAGCTCTTTTTGAAGGCATCAAAAGTCTGCGGTAGTGAGAACAGCTCCAGGTGTGGTTCATTAATTACTACTCCGGATCAAACATCTGTAGGTGCCAGCCCTTGAGGACTGGAGCTGAACACCCTTCTCCCAGCAGGCTGAGGTATCATCAAAGCAGTATTAATGATAGAATAAACTTTGGCCTTGACAAATACATTTAGCCCACCCCCTTCCCTACAAATACTCACCACGCACTCCTTCTCTTGTTCCTTCTCTATGTCTCTGTCTGCGTTAAGTGCTCTCTGTGACCCCAGCTAATAGTGTTCCAGTTCTCCTCATGTCTCCATTGGGGAAACACACCTGCACAAAACACATTCACTAAACAGTATGCAGTACATTTCTACTACGCTGTCAGCCCGGACCAAAGCTGAGTTGCAGGCTGGGGGGTTGGAGTAATAAGTGTGTTTCATTTTAAGTCTTATTGATCAGTACAGCTAATTATACCCATTTGTTAGCTGTTTGTGTGTTATGCTTCAGTCTGTATGTGGTCTGCAGTGGAGGGCTATCTTGATGAAGTGACAGTAAGAGTAATTGTGGACTAATTGTGCACTCATTTAACTTAGTGCTTTCTCATCATGATTATTTATCTGTAATATTTGTGCTCAGTCTGTGTACAATCATGACACAACTGTGGCTGACCACACCATCCTATAAAGTAGAACTCATTTACTGGAAAGAATTGAATCCCTGTTTTAATATGCAAAACTAAGGAGACCCAGAGTGGTCATAGGCCATGTTTTACGACATTAAGCACTCAACATTCTATTGCTTGCACACAAGATACAATTCGTGCCCAACCCTTTGGTTAATTTCTGGGCACTGGATACAATTCTTTCCCACAATTTGGTTATTTAGTGCCCACAAGAAAAGTGCATATGGCTTCCGGTTTGGGACATGTAGGAACAAGACGTGTGCTGAGA
>NC_092065.1:25752844-25842844 GCF_039877785.1 Chaetodon trifascialis | reverse complement strand
ATCTAAACAGGATGGGAGAATGAATAGACAGACAGATATCAGGGTTGATATACAAAAGACAGATCCATAGAACTACAAGAAGATAATCGTGTGTAATATTATAGCCTTTATTTATATATAGGCTATCATTATACATTTAACCGCTGCTCAACACTCATCACTTTTTCTTTGCCAGTCTTTCTGTAGATCACTGCTCTCCACACGTTGTCCTCACTTGCATAAAATCAAGATATTTCAACTTTTGACCCCACCTCTTCTCATGTCACTGTCCAGTCCAGATGCCTCTCATCCCACATGGCTTTGAACGGTGGATCACTGTGCCACATAGAAAATGAACAGGGCTTTGTGTTGTGCTCGATTCACAGGGTCTCTGTATTGTGGCATGCTATTTATCTGGCTTAAAGTGCCAATAAAGTCTTTTCAAAGGCAGAGCAGTCTTACAGGAGATGTTATAAATGTAAACTGTACGCTTTTGGATGGCGAAGTCTGTGCCATCCAATTTTGCTTTATTGTAATGTTTCCATTGTAGCAAATGAAAAATCCTAGACATTTACCTCCTGGTGGAGGACGTTGTCATTCATCCAGATAATCGTGGATAATACCTGCAGCCATGGAGAGACATCATTACTCAAGTCTGAATGTTCCACAGTTTTTATTGTAATTTGTATTTAATTTACCCCTTGCAGCTGTGGAGGCCAACAAAGCACTTTGTAGATATTTGTGACATGATTTCTCCTCATAAAGTTATTGTGCTGAACTTGTTAGCAAACAGTTGCCTATTTAAACACCCAAGAAATGGAGTGACAGTCATCAGGAGCTGTTTTTATGGCCACTTGATATATCCAAGTGTGGTGGAATTGATATTGTTTCCTGTGAGAGACCTTTCTATAAAAGATGGTGACACGGACTTGCCTTTGTATTACTGAATAATGATGAAAAAGAGATTTACAGAGCAATCAGGTTTACAGCTGAAAGACAGAGCTCATACACCACAGTTTGATATTAGAGGTCTGACCCTGAACAGGGGTCAAGAAGGGTATTTCAATTTGCCTTGAATGAATACTTCTTTCAGTTCGACATAACACCAAGCAGTAGGGAGGAATCTTCATCCAAGGTAGAAGGAAAAAGGCAGCTGCCTCCACAGATACGAAACACTCGGTCAGATTAACAGTAATGCACAATAGATAGCACAGAAGGTTATTTCAGGTCAGACAAAGAGAAAAAAGACAGTTATATGATAGACTGACATTACAGTAAGTCCAATATTAATTCTCCTTTTTGCTCTGTTTTGGTCTCCATCAACCCAGCTGAGGGAAATATCTGTCTGTAGCAGCAGAGTGCTCCACAATGTTCAGCAGCCAGCTTTGTCTGTGTGCTGATTGGTGCTGTCAGGTTGCATGTAGGGTTCATGAGACCTTTTTTTTTGTTGAAAACAGCAGCCGGCTGCAGTTTTCAACAATGCTGATGAGACCAGTGAGACTGAATCAAAAGAGCGAAGCAGCAGAGAATAAAAAAATGCAGTCGGGTAAAAATCTCTGTGGGTTTCTCACTCATACATTACACATGATCATTTTATCCACTGCTACATTAAAAAGATTGGTACTGCTTTAAACTATATCCCAATACAGTTTACATACAGGTCAGATGGAATGTAGAGTGGTCTTAAACTGGTCCCAGTCTGTTCTGGTTGATTTGTGGCTTCACATCATTTTTTCTCTTCACATTGTCAAGCAGCTGTGTGATTTTGCGTGATTGCCCGCATGACAGCCCTCCATTAACCAGTATGCAAGCAATATCCCAAAATGAAATGGCCTTGCTAACCAAATCTGATTTATCCTCCATGTCCCAATATGGCCAAACAGAAACCTCTAAATGCAGTGTGCATTCAAAATCTCTTGTACATGAATTACATGTACAAGTGTGGCTCTGTCCCCGGAGCTCGAACATTTTCCTTCATCTTCATCCCAGTCTCATTTTTTGCTCTAGTAGCAGCCATTGTGTTCTCTAAACATGCCTTTTATTATATTATTACCATCCAGGGCTGCAGAGATTTGGAGAGAGATTTGGATTCAGGTTGGATCATCTGCCCGTGTACAGGCATTAGCCAGGGTGCTGCAGGCTGGCTGAACGCTGCACTGGAGCTGAAGTGTTGAAGGCACAGCTTCCAGCAAGAAGAAAAATCCATCCAGCTCATTATATTGATGACTGCTTCTGCTTTTTATAGCACCATTCCTTTACATTCATGTGTGGCACCCATGTCTCCATTTCTCTTTTTTTACACCGAGGAAGCACTTGATGGATGATACGTCTGTCAAATTTAATACCATCAGCCCCAGCGTTTCACTCATTAAAGCATCTGAAGGATCGCTATCAAAAGACTGCCATCAGTACACATGAAGAAAAGGCCATGCACATTGTTTGTAGAGTTTCCTGGCTTTGGTTGCATTTTGAGCTACCTGACCTCTTACTCTGTTACTCCCAGAGAAAACACAGATGGAAAATAGATTTGGAAGAGGAAAGCACGGATGCAATTTTCCCTCAGGCTGACTGGTAAACAATGGTGACAAGCACAAGCAAGTTTTCAATAACTTTAAAGAAGGGCGAGAAATAACAAAGAAAGCACGGCCTTATTTTCCATTATTTAATTTTCCCTTTGTTGTATTACAGGGAGAGTAAATAAGGATGGATATGAAAAGTGACAAACAAAATACTGACGGGTGTGTTTGTAAGTGTGGTGCGCTCCAGTTTCTCGTTTTTTTGGCCAGTGAGCCTTTACACATGGTCACGGATGTGTTATTATGGTGAGTGGTGAACATAGAAAGAATGGTTTGAGGCAATCTTTTTTATCCTGCTGGATTTCTCTCTGGGTGGAGAGATTGGGCTTTGTAGTTATGATTGGAGCGAATTAAGGCCTGCCTTTGGTAGCTGGCAATAGCAGACAACTGGGAAACAGGTTGAGCCTTTGAATGGTGTGTGTGTGTGTGTGTGTGTGTGTGTGTGTGTGTGTGTGTGTGTGTGTGTGTGTGTGTGTGTGTGTGTGTGTCTGTGGATATGTATTATTCGTGTAGCGGGGACATAAATCTGCTTGCACAGTCACATTGTGGGAGCTATGATTTTGGTTTTGGGTAAGGAAATTAATGCAAGTCTAGATAATTGATAATTGACGATTAACACATCATCGCATGTCATTCAGCAGCTTCTCCAGGCCGCCCTTTTCCTCTCACCTTGGCCCTGTTTGATAGCTGCACTGAAAGGACTCCTGCAGTTCACTTGCTTGTTCAATGACATTATGAATACTTGATATCATCACTACACTGTGTGCATGTTACATAATAAGTGATTTGTAGTCTCCTTCAGCAGAAGGAGATGTAACTGCTCATATAGCATATCCCTTTAAAATATCATGTGACCTTATACTTCTTTACTTACACTTTTTCCAGTAGTGATAAAACACTTAGTTAATTGATTAGTCAGATGAGTCTGTGCCTTCCATTATCTGCCTCTCAGAGTCCCTCATTTGCCTCAAATATGGATGTATTGTACATTTCCGAAATCAGTAATTCCTTAAAAGATTAGAAGTTAGGTTTGCATAGAAATATCCAAAATACGCTTTGTTAGAAATATGAAAGAGTCATTACAGACAGCAATTCTCAGTGAAATCAGTGAGGTTTCCAGTGAAGCTGACAACTATGGACTCAGCACAGTACACCACAATAACTAACAAATAACACAACAAGTAACACAATTTCAACAACAGATATTTGATCATAAATAAAAAGTGGAAATGAAAGCTAATATAGAATGGGAGGTTAGCGGAAAATTGCATTGGGCCTTATTGCATGATTTGCTTTAAAGTGTGTATACACACATATCATATACATATGATGGCAGCACGCTCATTTCAATGTAAACGTTGGTTTGAAGTGTAGAGAGAAAAAAAAAAAAGCCATCAACACAAAAAGTGGAGCCAAAATGGTTCATGAGTTAAAAAAGAGGCTGTGCAAGCAGTGGGTGGTTCAGGTGGTTCACATTAAAATAAATGTAGTTTGTAATGATCCTATTTTTAAAAAATAGGACAATAAGGCCTGTCCACATTTTGGCAAATCTGTAGTATGAAAATTTGTGCTTTGGCTACTGGCAGCTCCTGTTCAATGTGCCAACGACAACCCCCCGGATGGGTGGGTTTTAACGTCTGGTATTGCTACAAAAAGTGTAATTTTCTTTTTTTTATTAGTTTGTTTGAGTGTGTTATCTGTGCATAGCTGAATTACGTATTTGTATTCAGATAAACCCCTGGTGATGTTAACTGCCTCTTCCCCATCAAGAAGAATGGGACACAACTATAACTTTAATGAGCATGTTCACTGGATCACCACGATAACAAAACGATTGGCCATTTTGTTCATAAGGACCAAAGCTGTATGATACACCATCACTTAAACCCTGGATGGTACTGGCAGCTACTGTTCTGCTGAGAATGAAGGCTTAAGAAATTTGCCATTTTGCTGCTTTTCCCTTTTCATATCATGTTGTACATCATCCTGGGCTGTGGGAAGGTGTTTCCTTACATTGCCTAGACTAAATGACAGCTGGGAAAATAAGAAATAGCCATGTTTCATCTATTGTCAAGCAGATTTTAAGTGACATTTTGACATGTTGCAAAAAAAAAATCAACATGAAAATGTGAATGAAATGAGTTTCTAAAACTGATTTGGAGGTAATAAACTCAGTTATGCATCGTTGCGTCAGAAGTAGGCTATGTTACGCCAGGCTGTAATAAACAGAGTAGAAGAGGAAGAAAGTTCGTGAGTCGCCTCAACCACCTGACAGAAAAATGGGGAGAGGTCTACATGACTTGTTCGTTTGGGCAAGTTGGAATTGTTCTTTCACGTCAGCTGTAATGTCCATGTTTTCAGGTAGCTGTTGTTGGCACTGTCAGCCATGTTCTCGTGCGTTATGGGAATATCTGGGAAGATAACAGCTTCTTCTTCTTTGGATTTTGTAGTGGAAACAGCTGAAAAAGCGCCTGAAACAAAGTCTTGGCTGAACTGCAGCGGTGACACATTAACACGCAGCACAGCCGTGATGAGAGGCTGCACCACGGACTGGAGAGCTGCTGCCTTCATCTTTTCATCTCAGAGGGATTTCAGCTCCCACCCCGGCCTCTCCCTGCCATGATATCAATTAAATGATACAACTGTCCTGCACGTAACCTGGCAAATACAATGAAAAGCCTTTTTTTGTGAAATAGTCGTGGGATTACAGTATGATGGAGGAAAGAGGAAAGTAGAGAAGGAGGAATGAGAAGAGGGGAAAGTCCTTTTATTTATTACTGGCCTTTTTGGAAGTGAGAGATTAAAGTTGGGGGGGGGCTCTAATGAAACCCCCTCCCAACCCATGCCCAGATATTGTTCTCTCTCTCTGAGTTTTATCACAACAACAGGGGCTGCCTGATAGCAGGTCACACTGCTGGGAATAACAAATCACGCTTGTTTTACAGCAGCATCCACAAGACCAAGACAGATAGAGGACGACAGAGGAGAAGGCAGGAGGGAGGGGGGCTGATGGAGGAATCAGAGGGTGGGAAATAACGGTGGTAGCTGGGTATGAGAACGAGGCTTTGGCATGGCGTGCATGTGCATCCATTCTCATGTCTGAGTGTCTATCTATTGCAGTAGATATTTTAAATGACTGAGGAATCAGTGTTTTGCTTGGTATCCACACTTTGTCAGCCTTTTGTAAGAAAAACAGCTTCTGATTTGTGTTGTGCTACTATATATTTGTTTCCATCGAGCAGCTAGACTTTGTCTTGTGTCCTTTCTCAGACTGCATGCTGTCAGAGTGAAGCGCATGCTGGCGGAGAGAGAAATCCAGCTTATGAGGACTCAGACTGACTAACAGGAAGAGAGACAGAGACAAGCCTGAGGCGGTGACAGTCCCAGGGGTGGTGCTGTGCGCATATCCACATGTGTTTGAGTGCAACTGTGTGAGTGTGCGTGTATATGTGTGAGATTGTGTGTCTGTATGCATGTATGTTTGTGTTGTCCCCTTGAGGCTGGCCACAGAGGGAAGATGGAAGTGCTGCTGATCATCAGCCCCCAGGCCAGTCACTTGAGACCAACTCACAACTTATGGAAATTACACAATCACACAAACACATATTGCACTCTCAGAGGGGTAATGCGATTTTAGGCACACAAGCAAAATGTTGAGGAATAACGGCTGGCAGAGAGGACCTTTCAATGGCTGTGTGTGAGGTTTTTCTATCTCTGCTGAGTTTCTTTTTCTGTCTTTGTCTCTTTCTCTGAAAAGGTCAACTGAGGTGAGGCAAGCAGCCAAGTGTGGGTGACGGAAATAAAGCTGAGGTGGAGGCAAGAGAGGAGGAGTACGGAGTGATGGGGAGGGAGCGAAGATGAGATGATTAAAAACCTCATAAAACGGGTTAGCTTGAAAGAAAGAGACAAGCTATAGCACGTCAAAGAATATCTGAAACTTAAGGCCACTGCAGAGTTCGGCTGCTGGAGTGTGACTGTGAGAGACAGAAAGAAAAATAAAATGAGATGGATGCTGTCAGAAAGTCACAGGAGAGGAACAGAGAGATGAAATGCAGAGGCAGGCGGAAGCGACGAGTAAATATATAAAGGAGAGTCTTTTAGATTGTTTTAAAGTACACAACTCATTAGATCAGGCACATAATATTACCATCCAGTAATATTTGGAAAATCATAATAACAATGAACGAATCAACACTCATACAGGGAAGATAATGAGAGCACGGCAGTGATGGAAAAGCCTATAATGAAGTAAAGAGAGAACAACAGCAGAGCAGCTGCTGATCAGATTAAAGCAGAATTAAAACAAAATGACTACACAGCATCGGAGATGATGACAGCTGAGAATGAAATGATGACACATAACTTGTACTCGTGTTTTAGTTAATGAATAAAAAAGGGATCTCAAACCCACCCTCTGTTCATTATCTCTGGTCATCCATTTCAATTCTCTCTTACCCCAATTCATCACCACCCTTTTGCTATAATTATTATTTCCCCCGTGGATCCCCGGCCACAGAGCATTTCCTTCCCCCACAGGGGCCTTCAGAGACTACGAGACGATATGAGGCTGCTGAAGTTTTCCAGAGCACACAGGAAAGCAGAGAAGCAGCCTCTGCACCCATGATAGATTTTGGCGCCCCACATCATCTCACCTCAGCTCCAGTAAAGCTCAACTCTATATATGGCCAGAGTCCCCAGCTGGCTGTCAGCTGCGCGCTCTCTCCAGGTTATTTTACAGTCTGTTAATGCCAACATTTGCACACATCCATATGCAGACAGCATATGTATTTAATTACACTTAAGAGTGCTTTGTATTTGGCTTTGAGCTATAATTTCAGACATTTTGCTTGAATATGTGAGCGGCATGGAAGATGGAGCAGGCATAGTGTTAAATGTTGAAGAGGTGTTGATAGCGGAACAAATACACAGAGATGCAAAAGACGGCAATCATACATTAATATGCCTTACACAGTGAATTATTGGCAGAGCTAATGTTTCTTCAGGGTCTTTAATGTGTGAAACATTGGCTCTATACCACCAACTTATAGTTGGCAAGGGTGTGACTGCAGGACATGTTGCATGGACCTTTTAAAAAAATTGCCTTTTTGGGGTTTCTTTCAAAAGTGTTTTATTTGAAGCGTGATCATAACTAGCATATGGCCCAGCATTCACAATGTACAATCACCCATAAAGGACTAATCCAGTATGCATCGAGCAGATTTCCAATATCTTTTCAGATGCATTTGGCAGTTTTTTTAGTTGACTCAGTGTGAGAAGTTATCCACTTAAGTATTGTAAGGTATTAAAAGAGCTTTGTTAAATTACTAAATTAGTCTCTCTAAAAGGTCAAAGCATTGCAGTTCAACTTGAACCACACTGGAGGAATGGCAAGGCAAGCAGTGCAGTCGTGTGACACAAACACAGCCTAACTTTTGCTATTTTGCTCAAGCAGCACACATCTAGCTTTAATCAGGATCCCAAACCGTCCTAACTTTGCCCAAGGCCTTCATCTGTTCATAAACGCTGTGCCTCCAGCTCCGTCCCTATCCTCCCTGCTGCTGGTCCCTCAACCCCATTTCAAGATCGACTTTCAGGTTCAGTTCCAACTGATACAGCGTGACAATAAAATACTAATTACTTTGGTTACTTTGTGGCCTGGCATTCATATCCGAGCCAAAGCTTTTCAAATTCAAATAAGCTTTATTGGCATGGATGTTAAGTTACATTATTGCCAGAGCTAAATTACATATTATTCAACAGTTTCGTTTTACACAAGAAAACCAAACAGATGATCACAAAATACACTTTGATCACTGTTTTTCTCTCCTTCTTTCATGCTCACAGCCACACCAGCCGAACAGGAAGTTGCTCTCTCTCTTAAATGGATTTTCGCTGTGATGGAAGTGGCTGGGCTCGGTGAGGATGTGGGAGAGGCGTGCGACTGATGGAATTAACCATCACAACAGCGGGGCGAGAGGGGGTGAATGGGCGTGTTGAGCAGTGAATGATGGAACGTACATTTCTGGAGAGAAAGAATGGATGAGAAAATGTGATTGATAAAGCAAACACTTGGCATCAAGGCTGGAAATAACGGTGAGGTGAGAGATGGGGGGAGCAAGCGCTGGCTTCAGCAGTCAAAGGGAAAGAATGAAACAAGATGATTTGATGTTGCACAAAGTGGGAAAAGGGTAACAAAGAGGAAGATGAAATGGTATAAGAGAAGAAGGAGAGTGACAGGCAAGGAAATGGTAGTCATAGGTAACAGGAAAAGGAAAGTGGCAGGAGATGGAAGTTGCTGCAGGTGTTCGAGGACGTTTGTATGCAGAGTAATGACTCGCAGAGGAAGGCCACCTCAGTGCTAAGATGGATAGCAGCATTGTGCGAGGCCAGGGCACATTCACACAGATAATTTAGACCAAACACTGGATGGATGGACGGATGGAAGATTCTTCTAACCATGCTCCATACCCATGAGTGACAGCCGAAAGAAATATGCAGTAGGATGCACACTAAGGAGGAACACTGGAAACATTCTGCAGTGTGCCCATAAAAATGTTCTGGTTCTCTCCAGCCAAACACCAACTCAGCGGGTAGACCCCGATCAGCCAGTGTGACAATCCTCTATTAACTCTTTGAGTCTGGTATTGTTAGTCGTATTCTTATAGATTTGCTGCAGCTTTACTGACGTTTTTCATCTTTACACGTAAAAGGGTCCTAGATTTGTGCATGCATCTAGTTTGGTTTGAGTGAAACAGACAAGCTGAATTGAACAAACAGGGTGCATTAGTTCTGACTGACACATGAATACCCAACCTGTTTGTCGTAGGCCAACAGAGTATGTTATCATTTCTCTCCATGTTTGTGATTTTCTCGACAGCTGAGGCTCACATTATGTGTTTTTAGGCACTATAAGCTGCAACAGGAATAAGATTAAGGCTTCTGCTGGGAAATTCTCTCCTGATAGCTTGCATATCACTCGACTGACTTTATTGTCCCTGCGGTGATATAATCCCAGTGCATATCGACAACATGTGCACACTTGAATGCATTCTTGCACACATGCATGCGCAGCCACCCACATAGAAACATGAACCTCCTTACTGCCCTGAGTGAACTCCAGCTGTTCCTTATCTCCCCTTATTGCTTGTTTAGAATTCTGCTTGCAGACAAAGCTTGATCCCGCTCTGTTCTGTTGGGGTGTTTAAATCCTGCATCTCACACGCCTAACCTCGGGATACACTTCAACTCAATTTCACACTTGCCAGCTACTAGAATGTCCTAATTCAATTTACGCTGTTTAAGGAAGCAGAGGCTTGCTCTCTGGGGAAAGTTTAAATCGCACATGAAGGAATGGTCTCGTCAGCTTTGGTCAGTGGCCCACAGCTGCATAGCTTGCTGAACAGATAGCCTATCCCCTCACAGGCATTAGGTAGTGCACTTGAATGGCCAATGTGATTCCATGACTGCCTTCACACCACCAGATTATGATCGATACAGGGGATTATGCCTGAATCAGAACAAATCAAACACTGTAGCTGATCCCTTTTTAATGCACCATACAGTAGTAATATGCAGTGAGATACAATTACCAAGTAAACACTTATTTCCAGAGCTGTAATAACACTGAAAAACAACATTTACAGAACTAAACAGCGGATTTAATGAGGCTGTTTCTTCAGTGCCAAGTAGTTCCTTGTCTTCGGGTAATTCAGACAAACTGGGACATTGGAAAGACAAGTTGCTTCTAACTATAGCAACACAGGCAAATAAAATCAGAAGTGTCTGCATGACTAGATACGATGAGGTAGGGCTGGGCGGTATACCGGTTCACACCGAATACTGGTGTATATTTTTGTTATGATATGAATTTTTACTCTACCACCACACCGGTATATGTGATTAGACAGAGGTCGGAACGCTGCGCCACGCAACACTGTTTCAGACGGGACCGTTTTCAATGTTGCGCTTGTAGACGCGGGAAGTTGTCGCTGGCGTCGGCAACACGAGCAAATTGCTCCACCACCTTGGCCACAAGCATGTCATGGAATATCAAGAATGTATGAAGTTAAGATTAGCAGCTAACACGGGAAAAGCAAAAGAAACATCGAGCCAAATGTCACTTCAAGACGCGTTTGCTGGAGGGACTCCCTACGACAGGAAAAGCAAACGGCGGGTCGAGACTACAAACAGCGCTTAACGCTGCAGAAAAAGACGGCTTCAGCAGATGATCAAGACAGTGGACTCCAGGTATGAAATACGGAGCAGAAAAGGCTTGTACCAATTAACCTGTTTAATACAAGCGCCGCCTGTACAGGGGGCAGCGTGAGACGCGTGCAGCTCAGATAATCAATGCTCACGCTAGGAAGCGCCAATCCTAACTTGTAGCGTACCAGAATGACAGGGAGAAACTCAGCTAAATGCCTCTACCAAGCATTGCCACCCAAACGAAACATAATTCATAAAGAAATAAATGATATGCGCATGTAACAAAAAGATGAAAATAACGTATGTCCACTTTAGTGCCACACAAGCTGGTATCATATGAAAGCAGAGAGTGTGATGATCACGAGATGTGTGATGATCACGAGATGTCTGCCTCCTCACTGTGCGACGGAAACTCTGCGAGCCAGCAGCCAAAGAGTAGCAGAAAAAAACTTCGCTAAATCATAAAGTATGTCTTACCTCTGCTGTTTTGTGGTGAAAAGTTATATTCCATCTCGAAAAAACGCTGCTAATGTCTCCTCATATGACTTAGTTAGTCTTAGCGTTAGTTTGAGATCAATCACGAAGGTCCAGGTTGTTTACATAAAGAGGAGGGGGTTTATGGATTGGAGGGAGCGCTCTTCATGCAATAACTTATCTCTGGGGTTACTTCCTGCTGGATCGTCATTGGTGTTACTATGGTGAATTTGGGCGCTGCCCCTCGAATTTCTTGACTCTGACTGGTTGATAGAGGTGTCGATCATCAAAATAGACCAATGGGTCGCTGAGCTATTGACTGGTCTAACTGCGCAGTTAGTTTCACCGCTTTGTCTCGTGAATGAGAAGAGCGCTCACAGAGGACTCTGCTGAGCAGCCCGACGTGTTATTGTACTGTGTTATTTGCATTTCGGCCTTTTATGAGAGATAAGAACATTAGCAAGCAGAAAAAAGGCTGAAAAAGTGTTTCCAACAGAGGAGTTTCTCCGTATGCTTGGACGAGATAACGGTACTCTGCCCAAATGAGCGCCTGGATATACCTGTGTTAAAACATCTGTCTGCCAGATGAAAGACAAAAAAAAAAAAAAAAAAAAAAAAAAAATCACGTCATATACAGTGAAACCGTTATAATTTTGAAAAATACTGTGATATACATTTTTGGTCATACCGCCCAGCACCACCATGACTGTTAAATAACAGAACAGTTTTTATAATGTGGTTAAACAATCCATTCAGTTTTCAGTGTGAGGTTTATAATAATATAGGGTAATGTATCTGAAACTGAAGTCTGGTTTTAGACTTTAGACTGCTTCTTTACTGATCCCAATTTGGGAAATTATTTTGTTTGCATTAACATACAGGCAAACATAGAATGTGTTCACAATATTTAAAAATAAGTAACAAGTGACAAAAAAATGTAAGCAGGAATTAAAAAAAGAACCTAAGTAAAACTAAATATATCATTCTATAATATGAATTACAATGTATAATACATATTATATAATATAAGGATATAATAAAAATACAATATAACTAAATTTATAGACAGTATTTACAAGCAAAAAAATAGCAAAATATTTAGGCAGTTTTGGATGATAAGTAAATGTAAACCGTGGACTGTATGTGCAATATTGCAGTAGTGCAGAAAAAAAATATTGGGATTTGCGAGGTTAGTGGATTAACTGTTTGCTGTCTGTCCACGAGGTGGTGAAGAGGATGTTCAGGGTTATCCATGATGGATAACAGTCTGTCCAGTGTCCTCCTCTCCACCACCTCCTCAAAAGTGTAAAGGTCATGTTAATGGAAGAAAAACATTATGTTTCTTAATTTTCATTGTGATGAATTTGTGTTCCTCCATGAACCAGTGCAGTGTGCCTGTTCAGAATGGGCTGAGATAAATTAAGCGTTTATTCAGGTAAAATGATTCAGAAGAAAGAATACAGACAATTTAACATCTCCAGGCTCTTTTCTTCATGTGTTCTTGAACGTACTGTAGTGAGCTGTACCCAGCATGCCATTCAGTGTGCAACAGTTAATATTGGTCCCCTTTCTATACACTACACAGTATGTACTTATAACAGTAGTAACACAGTACTCATAAATATGTCCCACAGATCTGAAGAGCTCGCCTCGACGCTGCCTTTCTTTGGCTCTTCAGCAACACACCCATCAAGTGTGAAGTCGATTGGATGAATAGTTGTAGATAAAATTAAAGGTCATTCATTCCTTCATACAGACAGACAGAGACTGGCTTTTTCCATTTTACTTATATTAATTGAGTTTTTCCCCTCCATATTTTCCCACTTCAAGCACTGTCCTGTCTGAAAAGTCTACATTTATACCTGATGCACATTTCACACGCAGCTTTAAATTCAAGAACTAAAACTTAAATTTTAGCATTAATCACATCTCCCCTCGAGCTACCATTAGACCAGACATCAGCCCCTCATATGAACCTGTTCTGTCAGCTGAGCAGAACACTGCTGACTGTTAAAATCACGTCTCTTGGCGAGGCTCATTTAACCTTCCTGTCATTCATTCACTACATTGTGACCTGTGAAAGTGATGGCTACTTGGAGGGATTGTTAGACCTTGCTGGACATCTGCATTCTGAGTGTTTTCTTGAAAGTTCATTGCACTCTGTCATTAACATTCATTCATCAGTGCAACCCTGAGGAATTTCACATAGCGTTCTGGATAGGAGCTCTGGTAGATTCAGTACAATAATACACACTGGTGTGTGTGCACACTGTTTACCTCCAGTCTGTCATCGTTTGTATTGCCCTTCATTACCATATTGGACCAAGAGAAATACAGAAAATCAGCAAACCGTGACACCTTCAGTACATTTTCCTTGATGCTAAAGGTAAATATAACCTAAACCTAAACATATGAATTTGATTGGTAAAGTGTATTCGCAGTAATACAGTACCCGGGGGCAAAGGCTGTCTGGAAGGTTTAACTGAGGACACTAAGATCCCAATGTGCAGTTGGAGGACTAGTCAAAGCAGTGGAAAATACTAAAAACAACAAAACAAATACCAAGCAACTACCAAGGAATAATTAAGACATATAAAAAAAAACTACAGGCAAATGATGAAAGAGTAAACATATAATTTTCATTACCTATTTGCTACAATGATTCATTATTTTTTTCTGAGGTGTTTATGTAATTGTGGTGTTATTAGTGTAATTTACTGAAGCTTTTGATTTATTTCATTTGATAAGTGATAAGTGTTCATTCAAGCATTTCATTGCAGATCTATGACATCCAATTTATGAAATAAGAAATGCATTCATATGACTTTGTTGCAGAGTCCTGATCTATATGTTGATAATGTTCGAGCTAATATGGAGTGAGCCTTTTACTTTAAGAGAGTAGTGTTATGGGTTGTCTGTACCCTTAATGTTGTGACACTCAATGTCCTATAGTGTGTGTTTGTGAATGTCAATCCAAATGTGTCTGGAAAGGGCAGACTGCCACTGAAGAAACTAATTCACTAATTCATTAATTAAATATGTGGAAAGAGCTGCCTTTACTTTGGAAGTGCACTGAACGTTAAAAGCTAAAAAACCTACATATTTGAGATAAGCAAACAGTCTGAAAATGTCTGTGGTCCCAGAACAGACTGCTTTCTAGAGCTTAGCAATGAATGAATACAATGAATAAATCAGGGATGCACTAATACCATTTCTTTAACGGGAATCAGCTGCAGCTGAGTTGTCAGCAACAGTAGTCGTTTTAATCAGTAAAACTGAGACCCTGTTTACACCTGGCATAACACACCTCCTGGGCAATCAGATGGAAAGTGGACAGCACTAAATACAAGTGCAAACAAGCACCGAGATGTATTGTGATTCAATCACTCAAACCACTTGCCGAGGTGGTCTGGGACGCATGTGACCACATACCTTTTGTATTGTAAACTGTAAATGTGACGCGTCCCTGACGAGGACATAACAGGGACATACCCCTTTAACGCAGGATGTGATCAGTGTTTCCAACTCCTCAGTAAGGAAAGCAGCTATTGGCTGTTCTAAAAGTTGCTAGGAGTCACTAAATGATGTCATCAACTAACTTGCATAACTTGCCGTGTAATTGTAATGTACGCTGTAGCAGAGAGGAATAACGTTGTGGTAGAGACAAAACACCCTAAATATGTTTAGAAGTACAAATGAACTTCCGTCTGTCCATTTTTGTTTTTTCAATTCCAACCCTCTTCCTTTTTACAGCAAAAGTGACCCAGAAGAGATGGTCTGGTGGAGTTACTTAGGTTTTTTTTTTTTTTCTTTTTGGCGCCGCACGAGGACTGGGCCGCCTGTGAGTGCTTTGGGACGGGGGGCGGCAACGGCAGCATCCGCCGCTCGTTGACAAGAAAAATTGTTATTCGCTAAGTTGGCAACACTGCTGAGCAGAACTAACACTGCAGCCGGGGGGGAGACAGTAGCGAGGGAAGAAGGGCACAGCACAGCCGAAGTCATTGCTCGCTCCGTTAACAGGGACGGTTCATGCCATCATTTCAGCCTCTCCAAAAGTCTCCAAGAATGGCAGAATAAGTAGCTAGATTTGTCGCTAGTTGCTTTTTCCAAAAAAAAGTCACTGGGGGGGTCTGAAATCTCACTAAATATGGCGACAAAGTTGCTAAGTTGGCAGCACTGGATGAGATGGACGTTTCGGTTACAGTATACCAATGCTCGAAAGAAACAGAGGACCACTGATGTACGTGGAGACAAGTTCCTTTTTCGTCTTGACTCGTGTTCATCTGCATGTTGCACGTGACTTCGTCCTCTCCTTGTCAACAGTCGGACCAGCCTGTACATGTATATTAGTTTTTGACACTGTTTTTTTGTCTTAGCTCGCTGTTAGCCTGTGGGAAACAAACACGGATACACACAGTAACTGCACACGGGGCCCTTTGACCTTTGACCCTCTCATCTAATCAAAGTAACTCTACGCAGAGGCATCGACTCGTCTCTGGATACAGATAGATTTGGCATGTTTAGTGTCACTGTACTCCTCTGAGCATCAAAACCCCACATCTTAATTCACTGTTGGCAAAGAAGACATTGTCTTATAAGTAAAATCAAAAAAGATGGTAGAAAAGAAAGTGCTTATCACCACTATGGACCACCCTGGAATTGGACAGACTTTTTCAATGTCCTCGCTGACACCAGCTCAGGGTCACATAAGTAGTACCTTTCTGCTGACTTAGTGAATTTATGATTATTATTGATTAGTAATGTTTTTTCCTGCTGCTTTCTAGTGACAGCCACAAGTAATTTTCACTATTGAATTCATTCTTTGCATGCTGTTCCCGTCCACTCTGGTCTCACCTTGATTTATTTCTCCATATGGCACAAGATATATACGGTGTATGATGAAAACACTTAAGCATCATTTGGCCCTCATGGAAGCTTTATGTTTGCTCATATGAGATGTTGCTAATCTCATAAACTGAAGATTCAAACATGACTTCCTGTGGCATGCTTCAGGGCACTGCTCGAGGCCTACCGGAGAATAAAAGCAAATGCTTCTTTGTGTAGCACAAACATGTTGACTGTGATGAAAAAGGCATTTTAATTTGAACGCTGACTCGTTGAATCAGCCCGAGCCTTGGCCTCTCAGCAGCGCGGTACAACAGAAATTACATTCCTGGGCACGGCTTACAGATGCAAGGTTAACCAACCATTCAGACATTCACCGAATCTCCCTCCCAGGAAGACATCGTCAAATGTCTTCCTGCGAGGGAAACATTTGACTATGTCAGCTGGAAGCCATGGGTGTGCTCTGCTGACATTTCGTCAGCGACAGTGAGCCAAACCAACATGTCATTGGCCCTTGATGTCTTCCTCTCTTCCTTCACGTCCATTGTGGATGTGTCTACTGCTTCACTCAGGAAGGCAGGTGTTGGCAGGATGGGGATAGGTTCTCAAATGTCTCTGCTCCTTCAATGAAAGCAGATGTTCTCACATGCACACACACACACATACGGAAGTGCGATATGGCAAAGCGGTGTCAGGGGAGTTTGCGGACTGCTCTGTTGTCTGTCATTTGTTATCATCTGAAAACAGGGATGGTGAAATATTTCATTTGGAGCATCTTCAGACGTTGAAAGTTCCAGGTTTTGTTCCTGTAGCCTTTATGAGTGAAGCATATGGCTGGTGGTGGATGTGCTGCAGCTCTAAGGCCAGACTGCATGCATTGGATGTACAAGCATTCTGTGCAATGGAAATCAAATGTATGTCTTTTGGCTTTAACAAAACTACTTGATTAACTGCAAACAGTAAGCTTTTAAGGCATCTTTGACCGACTTCATTAACACATAACTTGATGTATAACCCAAACATTACCATATGTTTCTAATGTTTCAGTTACATGATCTGTGTATATTTCCGCAGTGATCTGACTACCTTTACTTGGTTACATGATTATGACTGACTGCCTTCTCCAATTTGCATTTTAATGCATGTCCGTATGTTTCATATAAGGTGCTCAACAGCACACTAAGAAAAAAAGCTTATGAATGCTTTGCAAGTTGATTTAAAGCACACATGCCAATGAGGACCCTACAGAAGAAAAAGCATTTTAATTAAATTCAAGGTTAGAATACCTTTACACTCAGTGCAGTATGGAGCTCTTTCACTCTCATAATTCTTTGACTGTAGTTCAATTACTCTAGTAAATCTATTTTTTGCTTGGATTAGCTTTCCACATCAGGCAGCAGCTCATCACACATCCGTTATTATTATAACGCTTTGAAATGTGAGATATGACCCTCTGTGAGTGTGTGGCTGTGTGTGAAAGGAAAAGCCGGGTGTGTGTGTGGGTGTGTGTGTGCGTACGTGCGTGCTTGTAACTTTATGTGTGTGTATGTGTACATGTGGGTGCGCCTGATGGATTTTCAATTTCATTTCCTATGTACACTCTCCGTCCACCAGGGCAGTAGATGAGATTGAGCCTTTACCGCTGGTTCTGAAATTGGGCCGGTCCTGCCAGACTCATAGCTCCATTTAAATGCATTAAAGCAGAGAGAATGTGACTCGTACATCAAGGGCTTTGACATGTGCCAGTGTGACAGCCCACGGCTCCGGGGACCATCGCACTCGACATGCTAGGATCTCAGGAACATCCATTAACAGCAGCTACATCCATGAGCTAACTGATGACTAGGTGAGGCTGTAGATTAACTGTGCGGAAAGGGAACGACGCTGCGGCTAACAGCTTCTTTGATCGTTAACGAGCTACTGTCGTTTTCATCTCTTATTTCACTGAAACTGTGTGACAGGTGACTATCGATCTTTATCACTTGACAAGTGCCCGGGCCTTGAATTAGTTATTTACTCTCATGGGTGCTGTCAAGAAAGGGGCCTTAAGTTGATGTGGGTGACGGGTAGCTGGGATGATGGGTTGACAAGTCTGTGTGTTAATGGTGGTAAAAAGACATCCAGCACAACAGGATCTAGCTGCATGTTGGGCATTAATATAGTATGTGAAAGATGTTTGTTTAGAGGGGAGATGTGATCAGTGGGTGGCATCTGGCTGTGAAATTGAGTATGGAGGGTTGGGCTAAAGTTAGAATGCTTCCAATGCAAAGACTGAAATTGCTAATTTGAAGTAAATTAGATGTCATTGGGTGGTTGTCAAACAATAGTGGAATATGCTCAGCAACTTAGCAATGCTTAGCATCCGAAATCCAACCCTGAACAACTCATTTTAATGAAGCGTGTGCTGTATCCTGGGAAACATTTATAGAAATAAATAAATATAAAGCAAATGTTCAGAAAGTCAGCATCAACGCAAGTCTACAAGAGGCAGTTCAGTACATGCAAAAGTAATTGATATGCATGTGAAAAGCAGATGACGTTCAGAGGGAGAAGAACAGATGACAATGCCAGCAGGGCTGATCCACTGAAAGTAAGGTGTGTTAGTGAATGTGAGAATGCATGACAACTGTCTGCCAAGAGGGAGCATGACAACATGTTGGAGGAACAATAGCATGGAAAGAAGACAGAGAGTGAGAAAGACAACGATTTGGAAGTCTGGCTGGAGTTTGCCTTTAGGCGCAAATGCAAGGTTATTCATCACAAGTGCAGTAACACCAGAAAGCAGCCACTGTCTGGCAGAAATCTTTGGCTGATCCATTTTCGTCAACTGAATTCATGAAGGATTTTCTAGAACACTTTGAATGGCTGGTTATGGATGACCTCACACATGAATGGTTGTCTCTGTACAGCCAGCATCCCTCAGGGCAGAATTGAAGGCATTCTTACAGATCGTCAAAGGATGTTTCTCAGTGTTGCCCGTGATTTAAACAGGGTATTGCAGAAAATCTAGTTGTTTTTTTAATCCATACTGCATCTATAGATGCAATATGTTCCTTTTCTGCTTTTTCTGTTTAAGCATAAAAAGTCTTGCAGGAATCACGATCTGAATACACACCTGCAGCATCAAATCAGCAAATAACAGTCTTTGACAATGTTTATCTGAACACCAATAAATGTAATGCACATATGATCATCACTCTGTGAGGGCTCCTTTGGTTAGATAAACACCCTCACTTTTGAAAAACCAGGCATCCTGAAAGGGAACGTTTTTACATTGAGATGCTGGCTTAATCACTGCCGCCATTTCCTTTTCTTCTTCCATCTATTACTCCACATGTGCATTGTTCAGTATGCACTTTACCTCCTGCACACAGCAGACAGAGCTCAGTTTATGTGCCTGGATAGCTGGAAAGGCGTAATAGCAGTTGTTTGATCAGGCACTGTTCCATTACAATGAGAAAGCTAGACTGAGTTGCATGCACTTCCTTACACGGCTCCTCCACTTCTGACATTGTCAGATGTCAGTGCTGAGCAGAGGTATGTTTGTTGTTTCACTGCAACCAGATTTGTCCCAGAACCAATAGCTGCAGCCCTGACTAGGGGAAAAAAAAGATAAAGTACTATGGTTCTCTATTGTTACAGAGATGATTACAGAGGCACGTCTTGGCTAAAAGGTCTGGAAGAACAATGTGAGAGGCCTCAGTGAACAGGTGATGTTTTTCTGTTCCCTGGAACAAAAAGCGTGGCTATCTGGGCAGAGTGTCTGTAGAGACTGAGCGACAGGGACCTGCCAGGGCTGAGGGAGGGGATGCTGCTGGGAATGTGGACGGACTTCACAGCCAAGAGAGAGTCTCTGGACAAAATGCAAGCACACACAGACAGAGCAGGCAAATGCTGATCCATTACACACTTGTTTAATGTCCCTCCTTCTCAATCTCTGTGTGAGTCTGCCTGCCCAGTCCACCAGATGGTGCGTCTAACGCCTCAGAGCTTCTTTTTAGTGTGCAGGATGAAATGTGTGACCGAGAGAGAGACAGAGAGAGAGGGGAGGAGGTCAGAACCAGAGTCAGAGTCAGCTCGTTGGTTAGCTCAGTGTCCTAACGCTTGCACTGTCTGCGGTGTCCTCACAGGGAAAACCAAACTGTTCTCTTTTGCACTCAGAGAACTTCCAGATACCGTTCACACTCCCAGACTGCAGTTTACAGTCAGTTTGTGTAATCTAAGGGCGTATTCACACCTGCCTTGTTTGGCTCAAACCAACCTTTGAACCTTTTGGATCCAAACCATCTAACTCTGGTGCAGACCAAACAGCCGGACTGAGAGCCAGTCGGAGAGGTGGTCTCGGTCCGCTTGCAAACGAACCCTGGTGTGGTTCGCTTGATATGTGAAAGCGACCACGCTCGGTCCAACCCAGTCCTAAAAATTATACGCCTTTTTGGACGCAACAGGCTCCCGTTTTTTTTTTTTTTTTTTTACGTTACCCCTCCCCGTGTCCAATGATTGAACAATCTTTGCACACATGTGGGTTTGTTGACAAATTCTGGGCCTCTTGCGAAAATTGCAAAGTGAAAATGAACCGAACCAAACCAAAAAAGAAACATTGTATATTGGTCCGAACCAAAGACAGTGGACCAAAGCACTTTCCTGGTCTGAATACGCCCTCATGTTATCGATGACCACCTTGAGAATACTATTTAACTCCATGCTTGCTTGTTATAAGTGGATACACTGTTTGTAATGTATATGCAGTAAAAGGCCAGCTGGACGTGATGTCTACTCAGATCTCAAAATTGGCTTTTTTATCTCTGCACAATCTTCCCTATTCAGAAATGTGGTATGCAGTCTCTCTTCTTTATCTGCTCTTCCTTATCCATCCCACCCTCTCCCTCTCCCTCTCCCTCTCCCTCTCCCACCCCCCACATAGCCACACTGTACATTTTCCTTTCAAAATCCCTTCCTTGTTGCCTCTCAATCATCTTTTTCATTCCCATTTTCAAAACTGTCTCTTATCAGTCAAATTAAATCCAAAAGTATTTGCATATGAAGCCATTCAACTCACTGATTGTTCTATTTTACTGAAACACATCAGGTTCAACCACGCTTTTGCCTCACTGTGGGGCCTGTGTGTTTTCCTGTGTGTCGGGGTGTGTTTGCATACTCCAGTGACATTACACTTTTCAAGTCTTGGTACCTGCATGTCACCATCTCTCTGATTATTTGCGGCCTTCTCGAAGCTCATTTGACAGGTTCTCTGCAGGATCTTTAATTATTTTTTAATAGTTTGCTTTTAATTGCATGTAATACAAGTTTAGAATATATCCAGCTCAAGTATGTCTGATAAGGGGGTTGGTGTTGACAGTATGCAGCCCTATTGATGCCTGTTCAGTTTGTGTAGAACCTTATTAGACAAGGAGTTAAAATGTTTTCCTATTGCAGAAATACTGGATTATCCAAATGAAGTTGGACACTTTGGAAAAGTCATTTAAATGTATGTTTATACAGTAAATACAATTTCAAATATGCATCAAACCTAACATTAAAATCCAAGGCAAGTTCAATCCACTGTTGTTCTGTTTTATTTAAGTTGGATTTTATCATTTTGTCATCAAAATCAAAAACTTGAGGGGAAGTGCATTGCGGTGCCCTCATTTTCTTTAACACTCACATGTTCTATGTTTTTTTTATTTTGACAGATTTAAGGGAGGGTCAGGCTAAGTTTGGATTTGATGGACTTGATATTCATCTAATTCATTCCGTTTTCCTGTCCCCCTCTTGACAAGGCCAGCAGAGCTCTGATAATGCTTCACATACAGCATAATGTCCATAAGTACAAGAAAGCGACAAGGCCGACCGATTGCTGATATTACTTCATTTGTTAAGTGGATTGGCTGCTTCCTCTCCAGCCAGAGGCAGGCAAGGTTAAGACATCACTTTATCACAGCATCTATAATGGGAGTGTTTTGCATTTGGAAATGCAGGAGCATGTAGGGTTGGTTGGTAGGGAGAGAAATGGAACAGGAAGAAGAATCCATCACTGGGGCGTAGTTACCCGGTGCCAGCACAGCGCCACCACCCAAACACGCTCCGCCCTCACACGTGTCTGCGCACTTCTGCCATCGCTGTCTACCGCTGGCTGTGTGGGTGCCGCTCCGTCAGTCAGCATGAAGGGCAGACCTGAGTGTAGTGGGATCAATCATTCTCCAGGACACACTGGCAGTGTAAACCTTTGATAAAGAGTATCGTTCAGTGCGAAACCCCCGTCAAGGACTTATTAAAGGCCTGACACTGTGTGATTAACGACAGTGCTGGCTCCGCCAAGCTTGGCCGCTGCAGGGCTCAGAGGTAGGGGTAAGGCGATGAAAGGGGAGCGCGGTACTGTACAGGAAACCCACAGGAGTCATTTCACAGGTATTCACATCAATACACAACCAAATGTGCACAACCAGTTTCAAATAACAAAATTAAATAATGAAAATGCATTACAATATAGTAGCTGCTAGGAGTTACATTTTCTGTTTCTGCTCTGTTTAACATAGCAGACATGATAAAGTAACACATATAACAGTCACAATACACAGTGTGCATAATGCTGAGATATCAGCTTGCAGTCACAGCAGTATACCCTATTAGTTGCTTTCTGAACTCTCACCTCATGTAAAAGACTTGCAGCTTTGAATTTCAACTACATTTCCCTTCAAGCAGAAAGTCATGCATTTCGCTGCAATCCATTTTGTCTGGCTTTGATTCAGAATGAATTATTGAAGACAACTCAGTCAGAGCCATCTCGTCGCCACAATGGGGTTGGACAGGGCAGGACGGGTGCACAACAACTTGAGTGAACTCCAGAGAGTGTGCTGCATACTTGAAACCTCACGCTCAACTGGCGGCACACAAAGAAACAACCACTTAACCAGCGAGCAGACAAGTCAGGCAGGATCTGAGGGATGTGACCAGTCAGTGATACACAGACACGCTGATGTACTGCGCTTAGTGAATAACAACGCAGTACAGTGACGCACAGAAGCACAGGCAGGATGTAATGTGTGAAGGAAGCAAGGGACAAGGAAAGAAGACAGAAAGGAGGAAAGCAAGAGACCCCCTTTCACACACAGACACCACTCATTGTTCCTACACAAGCCCCCCCGTTCGTTGGGAAAACGCACTGCAGTGTGATATTGCGTATGTTGTGTCATTTCTCACTTCGCCGACATTGAGTGAGATATAGAAATGGCGTACAGGAATCTGAGAGACAAGGTGATTGAGAGAGATGAGAGCCAAATCAAAAGAGAAATGAGAAATGCAGCAGAGGGGGGGCGATTAGCTGGAGGGTGTGCGAATGAAAGAGATGCTATCGAGCAAGAAACAGATGGACGAACTGATGGTTCAGTGGTCTGCATCACTGAGTAATGCTATCTGTCAGAACAGAGGTGCTCTCCCGTAATTTACACCCTTTAATATCCCGTGTGTTTTTGTAGTCACGTCTATCCATTTTTATCCCTAAAATCAGACAGACGCCAGAGAGTGAGAGCCAACGGCCACCTCAGCTCATCGAGACAGATCTCCACAGGTGCTCCGCAGGGCTCCGTCATCTCACCAGTTCTTTGTACGCTCTACACCAACGACTGCAGAAGCACAAACCCGGACATTACGTACATTCAGCATTCTGATGACGCTGTCATCATGGACGCCACCAACTCATTAAATCAGTTACAGGCTGAGCTTTCTCTTCCGTAGAGCTCCCTCCACCATCCCCACTCTGACTGTCAACAAGCAGCTGATAGGGTTAACACATACAGATACCTTGGTACAATAATCGACCACAAACTCAGCTTCAAAGCAAACATTTACTATGTTTACATGCAGTCAAGTAACCCTTTCATAACCGGAATATCAAGGAAATTCAAGGTCCATCAGTCCCATCTGACTGCATTCTACAGAAGTTTGATTGAATCCGTAATCACCTTCAGCATCACCTCCTGGTTTGGAGCACTGTCCAACATCCACAGGAATCCACTGAACAGAATCATAAAACTGAGCAGCAAAATAATTGGACAACAGCAGGAATCACTCATCAGCATATACAACAACAGGTCTAAACAAAAAGCAACACAAATCACCTTGGACATCACGCACACTCTACACAGCCAGTATCACCTCTTACCCTCAGGCCACAGATACAGAGCCCCTATATTCAGGACGAATAGATATAAGACTCCTCCATTATGGAGGATTATGTGTGGCTGTGTGTGTGTTTGTTTACTCAGTGTATGTACTGTTAGGTGTGGACACACCCTGCTGCTCCTCCACATGTGAAGTTCCTAACGTATAAATAAAGTTCTTTGAATTGAAATGAAAGCTTATGAAGCAGAATTATCGGTGCATTTAATTCAGCAATGGTTTGTGGTCATACCCACGAGAATGCAGTCAGTTGTTTCTCCTCTTCTCTGAGGGGTTTGAGATACACCCGCAGCGACACAGAACGTGTTTTCCACACTCAACTTGTTCACCTGTCCTATATGTGAAGCCACATTACGAGCTGTGAGTCGCACCATGGTACAGTGAACGCGCTAAGAGGAAGGCTGTGTACCAACACGGCTTGGTGGTAGCTGCAGCCTGTCGTCCCTGTAGGCTGCTCACCTTGTTTGTAGCCACCTCACCCCCCGCCCCATGTCAGCTGCCTTATCAGAGAGCATGAAAGATGACAGGATGTGCATCGTTATCTGGCCTCTTCGCTGTTATGATGCACTGTATGTGGCGTGGACTATTTTTGTGGCTAGAGCCTGCAGGGAAGTAAAGTTAGAGCAGCGCTGCCTCCAAAACACACAGACAGAATATCCACATTTATAAATGCACATATACATTCGTGAACATGCATTCATAAACGCGCCGCTGTCAGACACACCTGCTTATGTATTCCTGAGTGAGTGCTGCGTCTCTTGAGATTCTATATTTTTAACCCGTCCTCCCAGGCACCGTATTGTTTCACGCTTTGCAGGAAGTGCCTGCAAGGTGTGGAGGCTGCTCGCTGGTAAGGTGAAATGAGCTGCTCTATAACTTATTGATGAGCTCTCATTTTGTAGATCAACATAACTAAGGCTGGGGAGCCAACCATCCACTGCACATGCGGCTCTAACAGCTGCAGGAGTGCTGTAACACTGTCTGCTTAGGTTCACAGTGACAGTGGTCGAGACGTCCACGGTGAAGGTCGCTGCAGAGCTGATAAGGTTACATGAGATGAACTGTTTCCCCAGCAGTTTTATTGAAGTTTGAGACTTTACTTTTTGAAGATTTGTTTCATTTTGTTTAAATGAGATTGCCTCAGCTCAGCATGATTCTTCGTCCTCGAGGAAAGGTCTTCATACAATCCAGGAATATTTATTAATCAAGAATTACATGTGAAGAGTCCTCCTGGCGCTGCTGTTCCAGCAGAGATTCAATTTTACACAAAAACCACAAGCATGTGTGTTTTTGACCTCAAAAGAAAGAAAACAGTCAAGGACTGCTGCATCTCCAAAAGGCCCGTTATTCATATTGTAATGTACCCATCATTAATTTTACGGTTGATCTGCTTGAGGAGGATTTTGAGAGCTATGATCTACTTCTCATCTGAGCCGTGCTGGAGTGGCATCATAATTTTCGGCGTTGAGCTTTATGTTACAATAGCTTGCGACTGCAGCATTTTCATCCAAAAGCACTTTTTTCGTGATTACATTAGCAAGTCGTTCAGATTACACAATTACACAGTAGAACGGTTCGAGTTAATGAAATAAAACAACAAGATAAGCAGAGGTCAAATAAACAGATCATGGTTTTATAGATTTTTGAAGCTCGGGATGGAAAATAATATGTAATTATGTGCAGCTCTCAATTCAGTTCAAGACATTTAAAGTTGTCACATTCTGTCTGTGTATCAGTTAATGTTTGGCAGCGTAAGTTTAAGTTTGACTGCTTGTTCTGAGTATCTGAGCACGCTGAATGACTGGCAGCTGCTTTGTGCGTGTGTGTGCACTGTGTGTGTTCACGTCTGTGTGTGCACGCCGGCTGCCGTGCGTGTGTTTTGTAGCAGCCCGGGTGAGCGCTCAGACACGATAATCCAGGAAAGCAGAAAATTCGCAACAGCACACTGAGCTCTCAGATTCTGGGATTTTCTTTTGCTCATTTGTACTCTGTTCTGCAGCTCTGGTTTTGCAGTTATTGAGTGCAATGTTCTGGACGAGATCGGGATGGAAAGTCTCGAGCTCCGCTGTAGAGGGTGTGTGTGTGTGTGTGTGTGTGTGTGTGTGTGTGTGTGTGTGTGTGTGTGTGTGTGTGTGTGTGTGTGTGTGTGTGTGTGTGTGTGTGTGTGTGTGTGTGTGTGTGTGTGTGTGTGTGTTTCTCGTATGAATCAGGGAGCGAGTGTCCCAGACAGAGGTGACGACATCAATCGATCTTTGGTAGATCTTCTGCCCTTCTCCTGTGAAGCAGACTGCCGGGCTCTGTGGGAGGGGGATGTTCACCCATGGGTGTGCTCAGACTTAAAGGACCAAGAGGATCAGCTGAGAAAGCAGTCTTTCCCATGTGCATTTATGTCTGAAAAATGTATTTCTACTGTATGTAAACTCAGAGCTTCTGCTCTAATTCTATCATCAGCTTTCTAGTCTTTCAGTCTCCTTCATCCTTATAGGTCTTAATGCGAGACACCATCTGTTCAGATGGTCAGACAGTTTAGGTCTTAGACTTGTCTCATTTTCTGTTAGAAGAAGAAGAAACATACTTTTATTCATCACACACACTACAGGCACATGCTTTGTGAAATTATTTCTCCGCATTTGACCCATCCTTCATCCGTCCTTCCTCCGTGGCAGACCAGGAGCGGTGGGCTGCCGTCACCATTGGTCAGGTGGTGATCTTCTTCCATGTTTTTAGTGGGGGTATTTTTATGGAGGATAACATGCAAACTCCACACACACCCTTTTTCCTCGAGCAGCAGGCACTGAAGGCATGGTGGAGGACACGCCCACAGCGCCCCAGACGGGAATCGAACCCAGGACCTTCTAGCTGTGAGGCGGCAGTGTTTCCACCGTGCCACCTAAATGCAGTACAGACAGCTCTTGCAATCTCTTGCCTGTGCACTGGCAAAATCATTGTCTTCCTTCTGCTCGAGCTCAACATTGTTATTCATTGATATCCACTTAAAAAGCCGGTGAATAATCACCTGCCATTTCCCAACCTATTTGTGTTAGATATTGGATACCTTGTTTTGAAATGCCTATAGCAATTTTGTTAATTAAGCCATGCATTATTACATTAATTGGTTGTGATTAACTGTTTAATTAACAGATACCACCCAAGTCAGGCACAGCCCCACGCGAGGATGGTTGAGCTCACAGATGCAAATGGAAGCATCAACAAATTAGAAAAAATGACTCTGTTTGCACGAAGCAAAACAGAAGGGCAGCCAAGCATTGAATTCAACTGAGTGGAGCCTGTCGATAGCAGGGCAGGGGGCCATTTATTCCAGCGCCTTCATGTAGGATCCTTGTCACCCACAAAACATGATGAATGAGAAGCTGAGAGGTGAAGACGGAGAGGACACGAGAAAACAAGAACTGCAGGAGGAGGGAAACTTTCACAAGAAACAAACAGATTTCAAGTCGCTTTGAACAAGCTGTTGGCGAGATGGTGAAGTTTGGCGTATAACACAAGAGAAAGGTGATGTCCAGGTACGCTTAATTCAGGAATGAATTGCTAAAATCACTTTTAAACAATAGACATGAAATCTGCATCTATACACCTCCATACTTTCTACATGGACGTCCACCAGGAGCAGCTGTTCAGGTGCTTATGTGCCGAAAATATGAAAATCAGAAAATCAGAATCAGAAAAGCTTTATTGCCAGTACAATTTTACACATATGAGGAATTTGCTTTGGTGAGGTTGGTGCATGACACATCTATTAAAAAGAAGCTATTAAAAAAGTAAAAATATAACAATAAGTAAAAATATAACAATATAAATACGTATAAACGTCTGTTTTTTTTGTCCACATTATATAATATTTTGTTTGTTACCTCCACACTGTGTCCAAACATCCTACAAATGCCTCTAAATTAAACTTCACTTCCAAAATATTTTTCTTTTTCTTCATTTCCTTGTTGATGTTTTCACCGGGAGAAGCCGTCAGGATTTGATATACGGTGCGCCACATTAAGATGTGAGTGTGACCGTTGCAGGAGCTGAATCCATTACTCACTGCTCACTTAAACGTTACTTACGATGCATTAGCCTACATGCACCGATGTAGCACTTTGTTTTCCAATAGCTAACGTGATCATCATAATATTTGTAGCTTCCATACATAATGCTCGGCTGTCTATGCAAACTTCGCACAGTGTGCATACCATCACAAGCCTTCATGATGTGACAGGATTCAGATGATTTACTATACCAGCTCTAATCCGTCTTAATCTTCTGCTACTTAGTTCATTGAATTCCCAGTTGTCTGAATGACTGCAGGGCAGGGTTGCTTCAGACAGAGCTGAGTCTGCTGTCAAGGAGCACTGTAGCTCTGCTCCACAGTGTGACACTCCTGTACAGGGATTAACTCCCCCCAGGCCCATTGAAATGTCAAATAACATGATCAGTGATTTCAATAAAAAAGGAAAGAAAAAATCAGCTTTTGATAAGCTTCATCCTGCTCAAGCTGTACAACTGAGCTTCTGCATTCTGCAGCCGGATGCATGGATATGAATGGACAAGTCTTGATCGACTGTTTGTGTGTTTTGAATTGATAGTGCATGTTTTGTCAGCACACAGCAGGCATCACAGTGAGGATGGCAGCTGCAGAAAAACGTATCCCTTGTCTACACCGAACACAAGTCAACAACAGTGTTTAGTTGTTCACGCTCCGTGTTGGTTCCCACTCTGTACCTGTCGAACCTGCCGCTGTGACCTGAGGTGTCTTTTCACGCTTCAAGTCTGCTTTTACTTACATGTTAATGCGCTTTTCAAACCCTCCTGACAACCATTTTAATCCAAGGCCTTTTTCAAAAGACTCACTTTTTCAAACTTAAGGCACATTTGTATCTTTAAGTGTCAGCCGTGGGTTCATTTGTTTTTGTGAAGCAAAACAAAAAAACTTGCCCATATGTTTCCTGCGAGACTGAAAGCTGATATTTTATCAGACTTGTCGCACGTTTGCAGTATAGGCAGGATAGTAAGTGTGATGGTGAGTGAAATGTGGTCTCTGATGGGACTGAAGTGGCTGCTGATGTGCAGCCTGTACGACGCTGCCAGCGCTGACTTTGCTTTGAGTCAAAGCTAAGTGTCAAACATTCTCTGCTGTCTGACTGAAATAGACAGGCAACAATACAGACAGAGAGACAAAGACAGCGGCAGTCAGAGACAGAGACGCAGACGGAAGGAGGCAGAAACAGAGAACTGACTCCAGATTCTCAGACGACGTTTCGTAACAGCGGCGCTCGTCAGACTCGACAGTGCGAGTCAGGACAGACGCAGACAGACCAAAGCAGAAGAAGGTGAGCAGTGGGGAGATGCCAGGAGCACCACTGCCAGCTGAGGTGGGGTTTGATCGCATTTTAACAGGAACAAACCCTTTTCCATCAGAATCCTTTCAAACCCCACATCTGTTTCATTCAGGGTCACATGTGAAAGTAACGACAGCAGGAAATTTAATTAGGGCCACGAGGCAAAGCCTTGAGCCCTCTTGTTGAGATATGTAATTACCTTTTGTTGGCAGAGAGCGTATTAACAAGACATTTGGAATTTCACACGGTACCTCAATCATTTTCACACTTTCTTTCTCTTTTTTTTAATACTTTATTTTTCAAGGTTTTTTGTGCAGAACATGGACAGCATCAGTGTAATGAAAAAAGGAGTTATGAGTAGACAAAAGGATACAAATCCTAACCGAGAAGTGTCCTTATTGCTACAAAGAAACATCATAAAAGAAAGAAAACAAACAAAAAATATGTGCCTGAACATACGTTTGCACATGCTCACTTACACATGGGTACATTCATAGGAACCAAACCTAAAAGAACCATGGGGTTACGAGTAGGTCGCCAGATTACAACAGTATGGTCATTTTCCTTCGTAAGCGAGATGTATAAAACATTAAGACAGGTTATCACCTCTTCTTGAAGTATAGGCGCTCTATTTTTTCCAGAGGGCATCACCTTCCTATCCCTTTGACTAAAAGTCAGTAGTTCCATTGTTTGGATATCTTTAATTTTGTCTTCCCACTGTTTAATCGTGGGAGGTTCTGAGTTGAGCCATCTTCTTGTTGTAGCTTTTTGCTGGCAGCCATGAGAATCTTTAGGAGGTTTCTGTCTTTTTTTTGCAATTCTGTGTCCAAATTACTGAGATAGAATGATGAACAGGTGAGATTAAAATTATACTGCAAAACTTTACTGTAATCCTTTGAACTCCAGAAGGATTTAAGAGTGGGACATCTCCAGAATATGTGTGTGTATGATCTGCCACACTGTGTCCACATCCTCTCCAGCATGTAGTCCTGTTTGTTTGGCCTTTTGCTTTGGTGTTATAAAAAACCGGATACAGTTTTTCCAGGAGAAATCTCTCCACATTTGTGAGGCTGTTGTGGTGATTTGTGTGTTAATTATATTTGTCCAGTCTTCAGAACTAATTACAATTCCCAATTGTTTTTCCCATTTCGCCGTAATATACTTAATTCAGCTATATGTCTATAGAGTTCGCCAATGATTTTTGCAGATATTTTTGTATTATATGCTTTGATAAACATTTTGGTAATACCTGATGTATTTTCCTGTATGGATCCTTAAATATTCTTATCAAAGTAGTGCCGGAGGTGGAGGTATCTATAGAAGTCCTGCCGGGCAAGACTGTGTCTTTCAGACATGGTCTGTGAATTCCTGATTTTCGACAAGTAGACACAGACACTGTTTCCTGATCATAATGAAGAGTGGAGGAAGAGAGAAGAGAGATTTGTTAAGAGCTGACCTTGGCGTATGCGTTAGGTGACTACAGTCAGGTGGTCAGAACAGATCGGACACATGGTTGTGAACTTCCCATTATAGCCCATTATAGAAATTCAGCACTTGGTTTAAAAATCTATTACCTGAAGGAAATGTACACATTACGCTTCAGCTGTGATTTTGAGAGAACCAACTAGAAAGAGGCGACTGGTGGGAGTGGGTGATAATGAAAGTGGGTGGCAGAGATGTTAGACATACAGTCATTGGTGGAGTGTGTTTCTGCGTCTTGGGGGCACTTATGCTTGGCAGATTTGTCAGGCTGGCTCACATTGCTTTTCCCTCTGTGTGATACACTGGCATATTTTCCAAAAAGCATGACTTTGACTGACGTTTCCATCATCTCCCATCTGCTGAGATACTTGCACAAACTTTTAGCCTCAGACTAAATGTACAGATGTCCAGTGCAACCAGAATTAAATGTAAAAATGGCCAAACAGAAGTAAAAGTAAAACTGTCCAATGCAACAGAAACCAAGTTTAAATGTGTTTACATGAGTTTAAATGAGATGTCCAGAGTTTAAATGTCCAGTGCAAACAGAATGCAAGTTAAGATGGATGTTGATCAACAGATGATACAGCTAATGATCTACATACTGCCACCTGCTGTACCACAGAGACAAAAGCAAATACATCAAACAGGTGTATATACCTCCCGAAAAGATGAAAGGCTAAAAATACTGGAGACTTCTGGTTCAGTGAGAGACTCATCCCACCAAAGTTCAAGACTGAACACTGCAGGAAATCATTCCTGCCTGTGGTCATCAACCTGTACAACTCCTCCCTCTGAATGGCCCCTGGACTTTTCACTTATGCTGTTAAACATTTGACCAATTCAACTTTGCACATCCATTTGTATATACTGATATTTTGTTTTTTACAGATACAGATACAGATACAGACAACTTTATTAATCCCACCAGGGGCACTACACTACACTTGCTATATATATGTGTATATATATATATATATATATATATATATATATATATATATATATATATATATATATATATATATATATATATATATATATATATTTCTTTTCTTTCTTTTCTAATTCTATTCTAATTCTATCCTTGTAAGGAGCACTGCAACAAAAACAATTTCCCCTCGGGGATAAATAAAGGAATGAATTCTGAATTAAATATTTAAATGACAGGACAGCGGGAGACAAGGGTAAAACATGGGAAAAAGAGGGTTGGCAGGTCTGCGGCGTTACCTGAATTCAGATCTGTTCCACCAGTTGCTTTCCTGCTCCAACTTCTTTCAATCACACTTCCGCTCAAACGTGCACACGCTATCAGTATTCCTTTTTAAGTTTTAGCAGCCACTGTTTCCCAGTCCTAACAGGCCTTCAACAGGCTTCATTATACAACATTATTGATAGCTAGTTTGCTCATCTACGCAATGCCATTAAACTGTCTTCTTTTTTGTAAGACAATGTATTAACGGCTTAATGTCCTCCCATAAATTACCTGACAAAGACTGTGACACAAATAACCATGTGGCAGGGTTCTGAAGGAAAGACATTTTCAAGTACAGATGGATCCATCAGCACTGCAGTAATAGGCTGAGAAGTCATTAACATAACATTAATTCCTTTATTAGGGATACTGGAAACAAATAGCTTTTCGGAAAGATTCTGACTTGGAGCCAATCCGCTGCTGTACGTGAGAGGGGAAATCAGCTTACGCTCAAGTAAGATACTTGTTGAAGGCTTAGAAGTAATGAAGCCTCCACTCCACTTTCTCTTTCACTTTGTTTTCTGCGCTCTGCTTTCTCCTCTCTTTGTCCTCTGTGCTCTCTTTCCTTTGTGTTTGTCGCAGACTCTTCGCCGCTCTCTCTCTGTCAGGACTTGATTGCGCCGTGAATGCTGTTTCGTGTCTACGTGTAATTAGCTGTTTGAATGAAGGGCAAGTTAATGAGATCAACTTCAGCTGTCCCTACATGGGAATAGCTCTTGACACTTAGCAGAACTGTTGGGATGTCTGTGTGTGTGTGTGTGTGTGTGTGTGTGTGTGTGTGTGTGTGTGTGTGTGTGTGTGTGTGTGTTTGTGCGTGTCATATTGTTCTCTGACTTCCCATGCACTCGTACTTCCTCGCATACGAAGCATTGACACCACCTTCACCCAACACACGTATTTCAGCGCCTATTGGCTCTTCATGAATTGTCTATTTGTTTGCGTTTGATGCATTTTGCTTGAAAAACGACGTAATTTAAAATCAGTGATGGTCTCCTGAAATATATTTGAGCTTGTAAAGGCAGACTCACAAAATGCAGCACCAAAGTGTGCACTTATATATTAAATTGTTATGGTGACCTGCAAAAATATGGAATATTTCAGTTTTCCCATCAGTCTCCCAATACTGTACGACTGCTCATCCATAGAACCTCACCATCTGTGTAAAGTTTCCAAGGGTTATCGCTCTCTCTGATGCCTACAAAATCCATTTTAATTTGAAAAGCTATTGCATTTTCATATTTTGGATTGATGTCCATTCATAATTCATAACTCATTTACCCATATCTATATTAAATTCAGTCAGCCTGATGTGCTCTGAGGCTTCCCAGGTGAGAGACCTTGATCAGAGGGTAAAGCCTCCCAGCGGGTTGTTTAGAGGGATGGGCCGTGCATGGGTGCCTGCAGTTGGGTAGATAATTTGATGAAATGCCTCACATCTACCATCTCGATATTGGGTTTATACCAAACAGTTTGCATGAACAGCTCATATGCACTTTGTGGATGTGCGTGGCTGATGGAGAATGCAAAGCTCTACCTGAAATCAGTTTTTTTCTTCATGAGGGTAGTCACCATTAGCGTATTGATGAGCTGGATTTTTTCACTTCACGTTGACTGACTTGTACAGAATGTGCTCTATTCATCCCTCTGTTTATTATCCAGTCTAATAGTTGTAGGCTTGTTTGCTTTCTTGCTGATGGATAAGAAGATTGATACCCCCCTGGTGTCTGTACGCTGTAGAAGAAGAAATCCCTTTATTTGTCACACCACATAGTACATGCACACACACGCCATGCTTGGTGTGTCTTCTCTGCTTTTGACCCATCCTGGTCAGTCCTTCCTCCGCGGCAGACCAGGAACGGTGGGCTGCCAGCCGACCGGCACCCAAGGACCCAGTTTCTTTTCTGTCACCATTGGTCAGGTGGATGTTTTTTAGAGGGGGGTTTCATTTTATGGAGGATCCCCCAGGTGAACATGGGGAGAACATGCAAACTCCAAACAGAAAGGCCCCTTTCTTCTCGAAGGCATGGTGGCCCACAGCACCCCAGGTGGGAATCGAATCTGGTACCTTCCAGCTGAGAGGCGAGAGTGTTGCCACTGTGCCACCCATATATGTATATGAAGCTATACTGCCAGCTGCCATCAAACCTAATGAACTATAAAGTATTGTGTGAAGTAAGTACTTCTATAACTCTATATATATATATATATAAATGCTTAAGTACCTCATTGCACAGGGAAAATTGTGAGTCCACAATTACTGCAAGTACTGCAATGCAGTCTGGAAAGTGGAGGCTTTTTAAAGAGAGTGGGTAATTATTTTACCTTTATGGCCTTATTTTCCTCATCCATGTAAGTCTGGATAAAGTGGAGGTCTGTTTCTAACCTTTATGATCATCAGACCACTCGTGTTTTTGACCCTATGGCGGGGTTGTGTGTTTCCCTCTGACAGACAGCTGCTCAGCGTGCAGACCACAGAGTCTGACTGCTGCTGTGATTCGTTTTGTTTGGAGGACAGTTTATGAACTGGCACGCTGTTGATGCATGTCTGTCTGCTAAAGAGGTCGCTAATCATCATCGTCGTGACGGCGGTGAGCGGCAGAGTCCTGCTGTGCGCCTGGTGCTGTGGGATTGACTTGAAGGTGCGACTGAATGAGAGATTGACGGGCAAAAGTGTCTGTCCCAGTTTTTGCTTTTGCTTCCTCTCTGGTTTTTGTTTGTCATGTTTGAGTATTCAGAACAGCAGGTCATGACGAATAACAGGTCATGATTTTTCTCTTTTATGATGGTTGTTTTTCTTCGAGGGGAATATTGACTTTCTGGGCTTTGTTTGGTGGTTTGAAGTGGAGCTGTGTCCTTTCCCATCAGTGGCACTACTTTTATAAAAGTGTGTGTGTGTGTGTGTGTGTGTGTGTGTGTGTGTTTGCTCCAGCATGTTTAGATGAATAGTTAGATTGCTCATGCTGTTCAGATGGTGTAGCCTGTCCAGACTGGTGCCACAGGGTGCTTCCATACTCCAGTTGGCATGGGTATGCGTCATGGCAGAAGTTGGACACCAGTATTCCCTCCGACATTTTTTTTTTTTACACCCCCCCAGCTCTTTCAGCATTGAGCGTGTTTAAACACCATCTGTCCTTAATGCCATTTCCTCCCCATTGTGCACCCCTCGACGTCCCCGCTTTATTGATTTCAAGCTCACTCTGGTTTGGCTCACACCTTTTCCTCCAGCTCATCTTTTCGACAAACCATCCAGTCCGATTGATATCCTCCTCACCTGACCACTGCCTCAAACTGCTTTCTGTGACCCTCAGGAAATGTCAAACCATCCACATGATTGCTTGTCAGTCATCACGATTGCATACCCGCCCCGTCTCATCTCTGCTGTGCTGCTTTTCTGTACTTTACCTAATCCTTGCAAGGCCAACTTATTTTTATTTGCCACTCTTCGTTCCACTTTACCACTTGGTTTTAAAGATTTTTACCTTAAATCCTTGTTTCATAACACAGTATTTCCATGCAAAAGAACAGAAAAGAAGTATGTAAGTAAACCACCCAAATCACATTTTTCTAATGTGGTATCAGCCATTGATGTCCTAACCTGTTCGTCTCATTCTTCTCACAACTCCTCTTTTTCTTCTTCCTTCTCTTCTTTTGTCAGAATGTCCATAGATTACTCTCTTACCTTTGTTCATACTTTTAAGATTTAGCCCCCGAAAAGGCTTGACAGAAGCACACAAATCTATAACTCGTGTTTGTCCTTTGTCTTCTTTTATTTTTACATCAAAGTGACCACAAGTCATAAACCTGAAACAATCAAATGAAATATAAAAAGTTACATATAATAATATCAGTGAAGCTGTAACCACTAAATAGCTGCTTTCATTTTCCTGATAAACAAAACATAGATTCCTTTAAATATGCAAGCAATCAAATGTCTGTTTTATTAATAAAAGTAATGTTGAATTACATAAAACACAGCAGACCCAAATAATTATATACTATTGTGTCTTGGCTAACATTAATAACTGAGAAGGCTAGCGGGAACTAGCCCAGAATGCTAACGGAGTTAGCAGAAAATGCTAGCGCGAGCTAGCAGTGCTAACCAATCGCTAAGCGCGAATGCTAAATAGCACTCTTATTAGAGAATGACAGCTTACAGTGCGGTAAACATCAACACATGTATTCATAAACTACACATCGCTAGCAGGCTATTATCCAGTTAGCTGCTGCTACTTACCAATGGGCTGTGTGCTTCTGTCTAAGACCTGGATATACAGTACTGCCATTATCAAAACAAAACCAGACGTCGCACAGACTTACAAATAACTTTTCAAAATAAAATGAAGCGGTACAAAACCCTTAAATAAACTATTCAGACCCACAAATAATAATAAAATACTTTAAGTAACAAAAGTCTTGACAGCCTTCAAACACACAAACATATTTCTCAATACAAATTTCGTAGAAACTCAAAGGAGTGGAGCCATTAGTGGACATTTATCCACCAGGAGGCACCTGGAATGAGTCTGCTGCAGGAGGCTACACAACAACTGGAAGCACCAGCGCACCACACTCTGAAGTGTGTGTTTGTGTGTGTCTGTAACTCAATGTGGGATGTCTCTGTAGCTGTGGTTGCTGTGTGCCAAAACAGATTAACACTGTATGGATTGCTTGGACTTTGATGTAGACACTGAAATTTGGTGATAAGTTTCTCTCCACACTTTATTTCACACAAGCACCAGAGAGCAACTTAAATGAGTTGTCTCCTGCAGAAGAACACACGCGTGCAGTTTGTGTGTGCTCACATGGGAAGTCATTTTTGTGCTGGAAGTGTTTGCGATTCTCCCCCTTACATCAGGTGGGATTGTTCATCCCTGTTTGCTCCTGCTCAGTAAACAAGACACTCAAGTGATTCAATTAGCATTACTTAGAAATGTCCAGGCTGCAGCTTTTCGAGTCATTTTATTATAAATATGTCTGCAAACACAGAGAGAACATGCTAAATCCACATAGTAGGGAGCAGAGGTTCGACTTGTGTCCAGAGCATTAGACACACAGAAACAGATGTTATGTGTGCCTCCCTGTTTTCTAATACATCTATGACGACGATCCAACATGTGATGTAATCCAGGATGTGGTTTTATTGCAACTGTCGTGTTATCATGCCAGTAAGGGTTTTCATAAATAAATAAGGCAGCATTTGTGTAACATACACTGATATGCTGTTATAGTAATGATATAACATAACACCTGCAGCATGAGAAAGTCACACAGAGTACTTGTGCTTTCATTAAGGAGAGTAGCATTAACTTCTGTATTAATGAGTTCAATAAGGGCATCTCCACAGTCGCAGCTGTATTTCTCACAGGTGGAAATTGTACTAGATGGATCGACTCTTGTTAGGTGAGAATATTGAACTCACTGCCACCTGGTTAATTCCAGCTTTCTGGCCAAATGTGAGCGGGAGACAAGGGCGTAACTGTCAGCCTTTGCTAAATTTGAACAAATTGCCCTGTCTGGACTGGCACCAATGGAGAAGTATCAGCGGTGTGAGTCATAGCTTGTGGACTGTGTCATCACACAGCAGAGCAAACAGAGCAGTGCTGTGTTTTCCAAGGAAGTGCATATGGAGGGAGATTCATTTTGTCTGCCAGCAGCTGTGGCTCTATTAAGGCCTTGGCTGAATGGATCTGTGGCCATCTGCTCTGGACCAAGATACAGGGAGCAGAACTCCACAGTGCCAATATCAGTAATATCAGTCCGTATCTGACTCTACACATCGACAACAAACACGCTGCCGCTCTGTACCACGTATATTCATGAGAGCTGTTTGTAATTCACAATCATGCCCCCTTTCCCGAAATTGAAGTGAGCTGTTTTTATTTGATTTTTATTTCAGTTGAGGAGACGGCATTCGTAACCAAAATTGTGTTGGACATGACTTTGCTTAATCGGTTGTTGTGTACACCAAAGAGTGAGTTTGAGTCCTATCATCGCTGCCATTATCATTCCTGGTGGTGACGCATGTAATCTGTTGTTTGCTCTGAGTCTTTCTGATTCTCTGCATTTACATGCTTTATCTCCAACATGATTTATCACACCATAGTGAGGTAAAAACACAACAAATAAGCAAATAAAACGATATTTATGCAGTGACAGAAACATTATTCAACTGTGGTTAAAAGTCAGGGAAATGAAAACTCAGCTGGCAATCGTGTGAGAGACATTTATTCCACTTTTTTCACACGGCACAATAAACATGTTGCTCATTGCTGTTAGCACGAAATCCTGTGAAAAATCAGGGGATCAGGGAGTGTAACCAGGCGGCTGTAGGCCAATTTAAAATCAAAGATTTCTCACTATCTCTTGGTGTTCCAGAAAAGCCAGGAAGCCAGAAAAGAAAGAAAGAAAGAAAGAAAGAAAGAAAGAAAGAAAGAAAGAAAGAAACATGCAAACACGCCATGCTTGGTGAAATTCTTCCTCCACTTTTAACCCATCCTGGTCGTCCTTCCTCCGCGGCAGACCAGCGGTCAGCGGTGGGCTGCCAGCCGACCAGCGCCCGGGGAGCTAGTTTTCTTTTTCGTCACCATCGGTCAGGTGGTGATCTTCATGCATGTTTTTTAGAGGGGGGGGGGGGTTCATTTCATGGAGGATCCCCCAGGTGAACACGAGGAGAACATTCAAAGAAAGGCCCCTTTCCTCAAGATAAGGGCAGCAGGCACCGAAGGCATGGACGGAGGACACGTCCTCAGTGCCCACAGCGCCCCAGGTGGGAATCAAACCTGGGACCTTCCAGCTGTGAGGCGACAGTGTTGCCGCTGTCCCACCATGTCACCAGAAGTACAGGGAAAATAGAAAAAGCTCTGCCTTGAGCTGAAGAAACGTGATCCCATGCATTTTCTCACATTAATAGAAAATTACTATGTCACTTATGTTTAGACAGTTAATCATAATGAGCCTTTCACCTGGCGCAGTATACTGTTACCATGCACCTCTTACGCTACAAACAACTCCTTGTTGTTGTTTTGTTGTATGTTTTTTTTTTTATTTTTTATCATGGCTGCACACACAGTGCAAACCCCAAACACCTAACCACAAAACCAACCCAAACCAGATCTGCTCATGCCCTTCTTGACACCCATCGCTCAGTCCCCCTTGTCCTGTCTCACACTCTGTCTGGTGTCGTCCGCCGCTCGCATTTGATATAAACACACCCCGTTTCTTACTGCTCTTCGTCACTCATCTCGATTGCTGCTCTGATCCATACTCGAGTGCGACTCTGTATTTACTCTCAAAACCTTTTTATTAAATATCCTCAAAGACATTTCTTGTCATCACTTCTCTTTGTCTCACTGAAGACGTTCATTTCCACAACAATGAGCGCTGTCAAAGCATAACACATGCCAACTTTGGATTAACATACAGGAACATATACTGGCGCTGCTTTCATCATCTGTCAGAGTCCCCACAGCTGTTTCTACTCCTTTTGAAACACACAAACACACACATTATGTAACTTTTCAGCGCACTTGAACGTGAATGCACTCATGCAAAGCAACTTGAAATTACCAGAAGCAGAACATATTCAGCTGTGTGGTATTGAAACAGACAGCACGCTGTTAACAGATGTCAAAAACAAACCATGTGACCATAAAATGGACCTGTTCAGTGTGATTAAGACATACAAGCATGGGCATGAATACAAACACACGCAGCAGGTGGAATAAGCTCAGAGGAGAACATAATCACATGTGAGGAGAAAGGATAGCAAAGGAGGTTCGACGGGGACTTTGACATCCAGAAGTATTTTCAGAGCTTTAGCAAAATCGTCGAACACAACAGAGAGCAAAATGTGTGTAAACCCTGATCTGTCATTGAGGAGACAGACAGGAAGAAGACGAGTTTACTCTGCAACTTTACAGTGTGTATTTTATTCAGCCGTAAGAAGTCAAAGAAAGCTGCAGTTTATTTGAATCGACATTGAAAGTATCCAATTAAAAACCCAATTACAGTCGACATGGAGATGAATAGTAGAGTGTGTGTGTGTGTGGTTCTCCATGTCAAGCTCTATGGAAGTGACAGTGCTGTATATGACTTCATATGCAGAAAGCCCATTTTTGCATGTAAATGGTGATATGCTCTCCCAGTAGCACAAAACATGTAAAATGAATCGAACTCCTCTCAGCTTGCCTCGCCATGTTCTGGACGACAGAATGAATATTTGACCTCTCGCATTAACGTAGAATTGACCTCCTCTGCATTAATTCCACTTTATGTCGTGAGCAGAAAGCTACTGGTCGTAATAGAAAACACTGTACGCTCACAGACGAGATTATGTGAGTGTGTGTGTGTTTGCGTGTGTCTGTCTATGCACATGCTTAAATGCTCATGTGTGTAATTACAAGGATTTTGAGTGATTCTGTATTATATTTGCCATCCTACTCCATGGAGAGGGTGACAGATCCAATTCGCTGCCAAAGAGGACACTTTGTGTTTATGCCAGTTTCTTATATGAAATGTCTTGTCAGGCAGGCGCAGCATAATGCTTTATGGCCTGCTTTCCAGGGAAATTCTCCCCAAAGTACACTAGTTCATCATCATCTTGACATTTTTGTTTTTTTAACTAAACGATGCCACAAATTTGTTTTATTTGCAAATGAAAGTCACCATTACCACTATTTTTGCTCAGATTTGACAAATGATTATGGTAAGTTTTCATCACTCATCAGGAAAAAAGATTATGAGAGTTGGTCCAAAGGGTGAAATAGATCTGCAGCAGAGCTCAAAGTATAATTCAGAGAAACGTTGCTGTTTCTGCTGAAAATGGTGCACACAGCTTAAATAAGAACCAGGAAAAATGACCCCCCTTTCACCAATGACTGCCTTTCTCCGTCTGTCTTTCTCTCAGGCTAACTCGACGTCCTGCACAGCCTCCCTTCAGTAGTATCTGTGCTGCTGATTGTGGTAATTGAAAGACTAAACACACGGCCAAATACATGATGGACAGAGATCCATCTGTGCCCTCGAAAACCCCCAAAAAAGAGAAAAGAAAGAAAACGTAGTGCAGCCTCCTCTGCAGGCACATGGAAAAGCTCTCAGTCAGGGTCTGCAAAAACCTACAAGAGCCCTACAAAGCCTCACACCTGACGGAAAAGCGTGTTCTTCAGTGTGTGTGTGTGTGTGTGTGTGTGTGTGTGTGTGTGTGTGTGTGTGTGTGTGTGTGTGTGTGTGTGTGTGTGTGTGTTTTTGTGTACACACGCTTGAATGCATTGTGGGCACAGCTTGACAGCACTGTTGCACATGTAGTGTGTGTTCTGGGTGCAGTCCATTTGTGTGTGTACCCAGCTTAGTGATGCTTACTGCTTTTCAGACCCTCTGGGCCTGTTACTCCCCCGCCACCTCACCTGTCCTCCTCCTCCTCTTTCAACGTCTCTCTCTCTCTCTCTCTCTCATTCAGCCTCTCACTGTGAGCTGATGAATGCTCCCCAGGTGATGGGGTGGCAGTGGTTGTGCCTGCTCTCCTTCCCTCTCAAGGAATTCAAGAGGCGCTTTATTTTGCCAGAGAGGCAACCCTTCAGAGGAGATCTCTTTAGGTCGTCGATGGTGACCATTTCGTCCCATTATGGAGCACCACTGTCCTAAATTTCAATCACAACTCTAGATGTCCTGTGAAGCCTGCTCTTGTGAAGCAGCAGGTTTGATCCTGCGAGCGGTGTTTCAAACGATTTGTGAACACTCAGTGAAGGTTTACAACCTGTATGCTACCAGCAAGCCTCTGCCATATTTTAAACTCATTTCCACGTTGTTTTGGAGAGTTAAAATGATGATGAGTCAATTATTCCATCAACATAAAATTAATTAACAGCATGTTTAATAATCAGTCATTTCTGAATGATGACAATATGTCAAGGAAAAGTGCCAAACCTTAACTCCAAACAGCCTCTCAAATGTGAGGATTTTGTTGCTTTTCTTTGTTTCATATAATCGTACCATGAATTGAATATCTTTGGGTTGCTGTTGGTTGGACAAAACAAGCAAGACTTGACTGTCTGGCTGACCTCAACCTTAATGAGAGCAAGACGGAGATCATCCGTCCGGCCTTCTGTCAGAAATCCTGGCGTGATTTCTGACAGTGCCCTCGAGTTTGAGCAGCGGGTTAGCACAGTAGTTTTTCCATCTGAGAGCCCTAGCTAAGACCAAGGCCTACCCGCCTCAGAGTGACCCAGAGAGAGTCACTCACGCCTTCATAACATCACAACTGGACCATTGCAACGCTCTACACACCGGCATCGATCAGTCACAGCTTCGCTGCATGCACTTGGTTCAGAACTCAGCTGGCAGACTCCTCACCTGCACAAAAAAGCGCAAGTGCGTCACCCCGGTCCTCGCATCGCTCCACTGGCTCCCCATCCGCTACCGCATTGATTTTAAACTTCTACTGACTGTTTACAAATCTCTCCATGGTCTGGCCCCCACTTACCTGTCTGACCTTTACGCCACCATACCCCCTCCACAGCACTACGGTCAGCTGACCAGCTGCTGTTGGAGGTGCCCAGGTCCAGGTTAAAAACCAGGGGGGGACAGAGCCTTTGCCTCCTCCTCCGTCTGTATCACCTTTTTCCAGTTCTCGTTCAGCAGCAAGCTGTTGTCCGACTTGTCGGCCTAACAGGAGAAAAGTCTATTCTCTGCCCACACAAAGCTCACCTGCCGCTCCAGGACGCTGCTGCATTCAACACATGATAGCTGCATACCGTCTCTGGCTAATTCTACCTGAGCTATCCATGTATGCCTTCAGTCTCGTTTCAGCTCCTGTCATCGGTGTTGCTCATCGCTGCCATGCATCATGTGCAGCCTGCCTCATGTTTAGTACAACCAAGCTGCTCATCACTGTCTGGCCTCCATGCCTCAACCTCTCAGGTGGCAACCAGCATCATCCATTCGTCACGTTCAATAATCTTTCATGGTAGGATTTGAAAAATGAACCTCGTCATTGCCCCATATTTGACAAAGGATCACCACTGTGGAAGTGTGGTCATATGCAGATTTGATGGTTTGTGGGAGTATCACCAGCAAGCCCCTGGTTGCTTTCAGCATCCACCATTATAGCTTTTGCTCCTCCCATCCAGAGAGGAGGCGAATAACTTCCAGTATTAACTGGCGAACTGAATCATTGAACTTTGTGTTCACTGTCTAAAATCAATCAGAGCAACCGCTTTCTATATTTCCAATCAAACACCTGAGCTGGTCTTCTTGCACGTCAGAGGTTCTTAGGTCATTTCCTGCACTCTTGTGGGAGTACAGGGTTCACATGGTGCCGTTTCAGCCTTCGTCCTCAATGCCTCCAGTCACTGCAGCTCTCCAGCCTGCCCCCAGTGCATCCCGTCATCACATATGAGCCAACGTGCTTCAAATCTAATGTTCATATCTCCGTCACTGATGATCGCATCGATCTGTCTTTGCTTCAGTGTTGTGATGACCTTGCATTTCAAGTTAGGCTGCAATATTTATCAATTTTCCCAAATGTTTCTCCAAACTGAAAAGTTCTTTCCATTTTCCTAGCGCACACCCTTCAGATGAGGGCCCATAAATTCTGCAATAGTGGCACGGCTTTCTTACCTCAACTCAAGAGATGAGGAACATTGCTGTGAATTCCATAATACTGGATCTTTCCTCAAATATAAGAGCAACAGGCATTTATTTGAAGGGATATATGAAAGAGATGGGCCTGAATTCCTAAGTTCTCATCCAATAAGGGAATTCTCTTGCATGCTTTGCTAACATGAAACATATTGTCTTTATTATTTGGGGATTTTACTTGCTGCTGCTCCAGGCGATGCCCCTCAATTAACCCCTGTTGTGCACATCCCAACTCCAACTCCCTATTAGTGACCAGTCTCTGCAAAGTCATCAGCCACCACATTTATCTTGCCGCTGCTCAGGGCGATGCCCCTCATTTATGAGATCTCTTACTAGAGTCTGAGCACCGTCCTGATAAGACTTAATTATCACACATCATCTGTCACGATAAAGAATGATCCTTACTTGGTTCAGTTGACTCCTCGCTAAAGCACGTTTTACATCGATGAGTTATGAATCAGTGCATTCAGAAAACAAGCTAAATAAATGGCAGCAGAGAAAAAGACACAGACGCACGTCATTCCTCCACATTAAAAGGGTTTGCTTATCTAGTCAGCTTCAGTGGCTGACCTGAGTTACATCAAGCTGCATTCGCTGTAGCTCGTGAACAAAAAAGACTCAGCAAGGAATTAAACTTAACAGAACGAGAGGCTCAATTTTTGGATTTTCCCCTTCGCTTTTTTGTTCAGAGATAAATTAATATTAAAGTCAAAAGTCCATTCATTGCTTTGCACTGCACACAGAGGCACGCGCAGCCACTCACTAAAATAAGCCTGACGTTTACTTAAAATGAGCCACTCAGTTCAACATCAGTTCTAACCTATGATTATACAGCACTCCATCACAACAGCGCTTGTTTAATCTTCCCCATTGCAACTGCTCTTATATGAGGAATCGCAGTGTAAAGCTGTGGTATAATTATGATTTATGTCAACAATGAGGCTGTGTTTTTGATTGCTTGTTTACTGAAGTGCTCGTATCTAAACGCTCCCCAGCCAGGTTCAGAATAGATAAATATCAGAGTTCTCTCTCGGTTTCATTTGTTATTTTTCTCTTACAGCAGAGGCTCCTCCTGGTGAATGCTAAATACATATCACAGCTCTCATCTCTCACATCCAATTTCGCCCATTGAGCAGTGAAAGATTTCTTTTGAAGTGATTTACTACATCGTCAAAGGCATTTCCACTCTCTCCTGATTCTGCTTTTCTGGGATTCTGTGAGAGGTCGGTTCTTCATGTGTGAGTAAAAAGACATCGATGTGATGTCAACATTGAATTAAATGTTCATTGCTTTTTTTTGATCATGGCAACAGACTGGGATTGCACACTAGGAGTAAGGCTTTTTCTAGAAAGTGTCAGTGCTATACAGTGTCGTGTTTATTCCTTTCATTCATAATTTTATTATTCCCATGTTCCTAACCTGGAAGCGACACCTTTTCCATCTTAGAGCTCATTACATCTGAGCATCACTGCCTTGAAAACACTCGTTAATTAACCAATCTACGAACAATATCACTGAAAGAGTCCGACGTGACTGCTGGCATCGACTCAGACCCTACTCTCCAATATGCTGCCCAGTTGAGTGTTTGATTGAGCCTGCCTGCAGGACCAGATTAATGAGGTCTACGCATACATGCCAGGGAAGATCAATGACTCACAGAAAAATAATTGAAGACTTTTCAAACAGTAGTTTGACCCGGGTCTTGTCTGCTTATCTGAGTGTATATTCATGTCCATTTAGTGCCGCTGATGACTGACTTTTCACAGAGGTTAAATCATCCAGGGGAGGCATTTCAGATGACATCATACGTCCCCAGGTGGTTGATTTGTCACAGCAAAACTGTCAGTCATCTTTTTGTCATGATAGCTCCAGTTTTAATGCAGGGACCTTCATGCTGGGAAGTCTTTCTGTTGATTTGCCGCTGAAAAAACAAAAGGTGATATACAGACCGCTTCTATGAAGTTGGTGAGAGACCGGGATGCTGCAGTAGGGCCCAGGACTGATGATTCGAGGAGGATGTAGACGCGCGCCGTCCCTGAATTGTCAGTCAGCTTTGTTTTAGTGGCTGTGTGTATTTATCACCACCTTTAAGTGCTCTCACAGAGTGCCTCAGGGGCTATAACTCTGACTAATGGAAAACAAAGACCTGGCCAAGACAGGCAGGGCAGTGCATCTCTCCCTCTGGCACACCTACCCTCAGCTTTACGTTGATGTTCATGAAAAGCCAAGACTACAAAATTCTGTATAAAGTCATATATTTTTCTGCATGTAAAAGCTCCGTCTGCACATAAAAGCGTGTGCGTAACTTCAAGTTGTTGGCAGCGCGTGGTGTTTATTGTGTCACACTGGGGCCACCGAGGTCATGGCACCGCAAACTGAAGCTCGCCACCGCTGTTTATATACGAGGCAGAAGTTGGTGCTTGTGGAAGTGTGCATTGATTGGCATGTCTTCAAAATGACTTGCATTGGCTGTTCATAGGTGGTGTAAGACAGGCAGTGAGGAGAATGATAGGTTATGAGATGGAGTGATTGAGAAATATTGAAAATATAGGAAGTGGAGAGGACGCACTGATGCATGAAGCGCGGTGGTGTGTACTTACTCAGCTCTCAGTGCAGAGCAGATCAGCTCCTTTGACCTCAGAACATGCTTTGGGGAAGTGAGAGGAGATATAAAGACAGAAAATAAACTGTCTCTGTCTCATTTCTTTATCAACTGCAGGGGTGCAGCTGTCCAGGCGTGATTTCTAAACTCCCATGTCTCTCTCTGCTCATCTGAAATGCAGCTTGTTCATACACCTCAGCAGACAGAACAGCACACAGTGTCATACTGCGTGTCAGCCAGTGACACTATCTGATTACATTTAGTCAGCTTTCATATACCCACTGTCAAAGAAATGTGGCTGCTATCAAAGCTGTTTTGTTTCAAAGCACAATGACAGGCAGTTACCTCCATTCCTGTCATTGTTTCTTCATTCTTCTGCTTCCTCTCTTCTCTGCTACACAACTTACACTTCAGACTTCACAGCAGATGCATCGCCGGTTGAACGTATGGGAGGATGCTGCAACCTTTAGGCTCGCTGATGAACGCATGCTTTCATGCAGAGAATAACCTTTTCAGTTACATATCCTCATGACAAGGTTGACATTCTACTCTAAGTCCAACGTGGACGCATTCAAAGTGAGTAATATCCTCTATTTGGGTTTTTTAGGTATGCAGCTACAGGCATTTTTAGTTTTTTCACCGTCACAGATTGTTTTTTAGTATCCCCTGTGCCTCCCTCTGTCTGCTGCACAGATTCACTTTCAGACACTCCGTGATGGGCAACACAGTTCCTAATTGTCAGTAATTACTGCTGCAGCATTTGGTTTTAATATGTTTGCTTAATGCCTGTCTGCTTGCTGTACAAGGACAGTTAAGTATTTAGAAGCCAGGCCACAGGAACAGAGCAATGAAATGCATCAGTTTTGCAATTTGTATTAACAGTTTTGTCCGTTTCTGAGATATATGTGCATATTATATGAGAGATCAGTGTCTGCGGAATAGCCTCCGCCATCAATACCTGTCAAATGAGTGTTTGGTGCCTGATAGCGGCATGTTTACAGGTTGTGAGGGTTGTTGTGGCTGATATGTTGTGTCAGGCTTCGCGGGTAGATAAATCAATCGGCCCTCTCTAATGGCGATGTTAATGGAGCTAGTTGTTGGCTGAGGGGCTTTGATGTCTGTGTCACGGTGTTGTTTATCTCTGTGAATGGCCATTATGCAGCTAATGTCTTTGTGTGTGTGTGCATGAGAGGTCAGAGGTGCATCATGAGGTCAGAGGTGCATCACGAGGTCAGAGGTGCATGATAAAAACAGCAACACAACAACAGTGGGAAACAGTGTGGAGAGTTTTATTCTGTCATTTGTTTGTCAGATGACAGAAAATAGAAAGAGGAAAAACTTTGGGCTGTCATCACACGCTCCAAGAGAAGAAGACAAACACCCACAAACACAGACTGCCATTACACATGGCATACCAGACTTAGACTTGGACAAACTTAACTGTCATTCAGTAAACAGCGAGGAACATATACAATATGATCAATGTAATCCATCCAATTAAAAACACAATAGAGAGGTGTAGTTACAGCGTGCTGCCTGATACTCAGATCCAATGTGAAAGTGTCAACAATTCACAGAGCACAAGTAGAAAAGTTTGAGGAATATAAAGCACAAGTTTTATATAATTTGTGTACATCAACAGCAAAGGCAGGAACAAAGAAAGAACCTCAGTGTTCCTCTTAAGTCATAGACATTATACCCTGACTGATACCCGTCACCCCTCACAGACCCCCTCACTATACCCATTATGGCCACTACTAATGAGGGCAGGGTGATTCACAAGGTTCAGACATTAACTATGTATCTGTATCTGAAAGGGGAAGTTACTGTTTGATAACACAGTACCTCAGATTTTTTTATGATGATTTGTTTGCAGTCTTTTTTTTTTTTTTTTTTTTTTTTTTACACTATTTTAGCGGTAGCTCATTTTTGCTCTCAATTGGAGGTGGAAACGTCTTTGCACATAGCGAACATGTAATTAAATTCTCTCAGAGGGACAAAGAACAGGAAGCTGTTTCCTCTGGTGAAAAAAGTCTGAGGACCTCTCTCCATTTGTCTCTCATTAAATGGCCAAAGCGAATGGTTTTGTTTGTTCTTCTTCTTCACGTTCGCCTTCTTCTTTTTGTCTTTTAGCTTTATTGGTGGTTGGCAAACATCTTGTTTCCAGTCCACGTGAACTCTTCTTTTACTCTGTTTATTACATCCATGTGTGATGTAGCATATTCTAACAACTTCTGCCGGAACCACGTAGCCTAGTTGGTTTTGCTCCAAATGGGAGTTTTTCACTTTCTCTGGCCTTGGCTGGTGTGTTGTTAGTTTTCAGTGAGATTAAAGTTTGTCAGAGGTTTCGGTCTGACGGTCAGATTTTTTACTTATTGGGAGCGGTTGGTGAGCAAGTCAGCAGGTGCTTGTTGGTGCACAGAATTAGCCTGGGAGTTTTTCTGTGAATGTTTTGCTCCATGTTAAGTCTATCAGGTAGTCTATAGTCACAGTCCACCTCCGCTGCTCCAAACAAGTTTCACACATGAAATAAAATTGGCTGAGGTTCTTAAAGCAAACACAGTGCCCGGCAAACATGCCTCAGGGAAAATAATGTCCTCTAGGTTTGAAATATTCACAAGGAAGTTAGTTTAAGATCGAGGTGCGGTTTTTATCCACGGGGTTATCTAATGAGCAGAAGCACAGTGATTGGTAAAATCTGCAATCACTGTTCCTTCATTGTTTCACATCCAGTCCTCTCTGTGGGAAGCTCTTGAAGTTGTTATTCTCTGCTCAGTACTGATTTTAGAAATGCTGCACAAGTGTACTTAAATACCACAATAATTGTTGATTTTGACAAGCTTTTAAGTTCTGCTACCAGCAGCGCAGGACAGTAACATCTCTCTGATTTCCAAATCTCCTGTGGGGGGGCAACGTCCAGGGTTGTGCCAGACATCCAGAGTTGTAGCTCTGACCCTGGATATCTGTTCGTTGAATCATCATGTTGCTCTTGGTCTCTGAAGCATTGGGTCAAACTTCTGACACAGACAGAGATCCTTGTTCCACAGGCGGAGAAAACTATGTACGAATTTCAGACTGACTCTTAACCTCCAAAAGATCTGAGCACGTCTGGAGGGTTGAATGATCGGCTAAGGAAAGACATCTAGCAGTGCTACAAGTTGAAATAGATACAAGGCAGGAGGAAAGGAAGTATGGTAAATCACTTTGCACTTATTCAGTAGTGACAAAAGACTCCACAGCGAACAGGCAAAGGATCTACAGTTCAGCCTTGATCTCGGTTTCTGGCCCTCAGGGGCTTGAATTTAGCTTTCCTTCTTTCCCTTTCATTGCACATTTTCTTGTCTGACCTTTTTTCCTCATAGAGAACAGTGCCATGCTTGTTCCTCACTGATCCTCACTCTCTTTTCCCTGTGCTGATGAACAGCGTCAGACACTGTGTCGCACTGACCTTGTATCTTTCTCATAAAGTCAAAATACATACACATGCATGCAGACGAGCACACACACTAGTCACACACACACACAGTTAGAAACACATGCACACCATCTACATGTGCCTTCTATCACCAATTGGTGTGAAGGTCACTACATCCACTACTTGTGGATGAGTGAAATCACTCTACTCCTCCAATCAAAGCCCGCTCCCACTGCTGTGGGAACCCTTTAATTACACTCCCCACTTCAACAATGTGAGCTTGTTAATGATGTTACACATTCTGTACTCACTGGCGCACCCTCTAATTATGTCCCTAACCTTCAATAACACGGTTGTCTGCAGAGCAAGTACGAGAGGTCTCTCTCCCCCACTTGCTTGCGTTGTCTCTCTTTCCATCCTTCTCTGGGGGTGTCTGTGTCGCGGTGGGCAGTGCAGTCTCCTGGGCTGTCTGGCAGAATGGTGCTTGACCCCAGTTCAACCTCTGCTGCCGTCCTGCATGCTTTCATTTATCTCCAGCCGGGCAGCGCGAAGCCGTTTCTTGTTCGATTAGGCAGCGCTGATTTTGAAATCAAACAACATCACAGCACCTTAGCGAGCAAGAGCGAGCACAGGATCGATCCTGTAGCTCTCACACACATGCACACATGGAAAGGAACGGCTTTGTGTTGCTCATTCGGTCCTTTACTTCAGCGCTAAAACTGCTTATCTGCTCCACGGTGTTGTAAAGTGAGTTACGTGACTGACCAGAATCAGTTTGACATGTTGACTTTGGTTACTGCAGTGAAGGTTTGAAGGTAATTTTTGGATGCTTTGAAGGTGCAGAGTGGAACGTATGTACAGGCTGCAGAGATAATGTGAATGTAAAGGGAAAGTCTTCCTGAATGTAACACCGGCTGTGTGATTATTCTCTCCAAAGACGCAGCAGTATGTAAATAATGAGACACTCCAGTCACTGAATAACACAACTCAACTCCCCCCGCTTTCAGATTAGAAGATAGCTGGGGAGGGGATTTTCCTTCATTTAGATATAATGACTTCCTCTAAAATCCAGAAAAAATTGCTTTTCTTTCTCTCTTTATTCAACTAATATATGCTTATGGGCTTTTTAAGAAACCAATTCTTCGCAGTGTTTCTCAAAACAGGGGCATTTGTGGAAGGCTTCCTGTGGGATGTGTGACATTATGCATGCAGCAAATATTGTGTGGCACTAAAGCTGATTTTTATAGCTGAGAAAGTCACATAAAGACTGAATCAATCTCTTCTGAAGATTGAATGTCTGTCAGTATTCAGGATTACTTCTACACTGCAGTAATAAATTCAAGCGGTTTTTGCTTTAGTATGTTGAGTCTACTAAGAATTTCCTCTCAGTGAGGTTTGGATACCATTTGTTAGTCACATTTATTGGAAACCAAGCATTAACATCAAGTCTGCCACACCCAAGCTGAGCTGCATACTGGCCAGCTGAGGTGTCGTTCTGCCATGTTGACGGAAATGGAACCATCACATGGAAAACACGTGAACTAATGAGGCGAATCCATCGTAGATAACTTTAGCTTGACAATCAGCCTGCCAGTTGTTTCCAGTTGGGATTCAGAAACAGGCTGTATTATTCCTTTCTGTCATTATTATTTTGACATCTTGGGTTGGATATTAAAAGGGTGACTTCTTGACGGTCTACTGCACAAACTCTAATGATCTATGCTAGGCTGTTGTTTGCCCTTCACAAGGTCTTCAGCTGGTGTTTCCTGAGCTGTTTTTCTTTTGAGAGGAAAGCTCTATTCTGGTTTACTCCAACAATTGTTTCCGAGCTGTCTTACACAATTCCCCTCCCCAACAGCACTTAAACCTTTACAGCCTGGGCTCTAAATAAGATTTGTATTCTGCTGCTCTGGAACCCAAACAAAGATCTCTGTACTCTTGGCTTATCTGGAGACTGAACAGAAGTGCTGCCTTCGCTCTATCTGGTGCCCAGCTTGTACCATTAGGAACTGACGATCATCTGTTTATGTAGAGGATGTACTGTACATGTAGAAGACATTAAAATCACTTCAAAGAGTCAACATTTGCTTGTCTGTGGCCTATTGTTTTGACACAAATCTTCATGCATGCTATTATTCATAATACTTTTGGCAAAATGCCAATGTAGTGCATGCAGAAGACGAAGACCCACTTTTTTAGTCTGGCTTTTAACAAAATGTTTAATTTTATCAATATTAGGTATTTTATTTCATTTTATTCTATTATTTATATATATATATGTGTATATATGTATATGTATGTGTGTGTATATATAATTATTATTATTATTTTGTTACATTTTGTTTAATTTATTATTATTATTTTGTTACATTTTATTTAATTTATTATTATTATTATTATTATTATTATTATTATTTATAATTCAAGATGGATGTACCTCATCATGATGTAACGTGAGTGTTGATTGTGTGAGTTTCTGATCTTATGTGTGGGTGGGGTAGAGTTGGGGGGAGGTCTTTATTTTATTTATCTTTGGTTGCAAAGCACTTTGTGCTACATTTTCTTATGTTATTATTATTATTAAGAAGAAGAAGACGACGTACTTTATTAATCACCACACAACATGCACATGCCATGCTTTTTGGTGAAATTGTTCCTCCGCATTTGACCCATCCTGGTCAGTCCTTCCTCTGCGGCAGATCAGGAGCGGTGGGCTGCCAGCCAACAGCGGCACCCGGGTACCCAGTTCCTTTTTGTCAGCCTTTTGGTGATCTTCTTGCATGTTTTTAGTGCGGGGTTTTTTTTGTGGAGGATACCCCAGGTGAAAGGCTCCTTATCCTAAAGGGCATGGTGGACACGCCCCACAGCGCACCAGGCGGGAATCGACCCCAGGACCTTCTAGCTGTGAGGCGACAGTGTTACTCTCTATAGCAATCTTGGCAGGGAGTAGCACAGTTTGGTCACTGCCACTGTTCCATCGTGCCACCCCTGTTGCAATGTCTCTTCTGAAGTGTGAAGCAGGACGTCTGTGTACGTATACTGAGGACTGCTGGGCTCTTTTAGTGCAGTCATTTAAGAATACACATGCCTTGGTCACAGGCTGTATTCAGGTGCGTGTGTGTTCAGCGATGGGAGCTAATAGCAGTTGTTTATGTGTCTCTCTTCTTCTCTCCAAAATGCAATGAGGCTATTACACTGAATCACCTACTGTACCGTTAAATCATCTGAGCACACATTTTGCTTTGGAGCTCAGAGTACGTAGCTTAAAGCCTTAATATAAAACTGACTGCGTTGGCGATGGCAGCGATTAGCATGGGCAGTGACCAAACTGTGCTACTCCCTGCCAAGTTTGCTATAGAGAGTTTGACACCATTACAACAGGTTACAACACACTTTAAACCAGCGGTGGGGCTTGTTATTTCTCTGCGTCGTTTTAAGCCTCTGCAGCCACCGAAGCAGAGTGACTTTTTACGCTATAAGCCGCATTACTCTCCGAGTGGGAGTTGTGTTGCTATGTGTTGATTAAAACCGGCTGTTACAGCTGTGTCCTTGTGTCAGCAACACTGTGGACTCCTGATACCATTTGGTGGGGGACTGTGGTCTCTGGCTCCCAGACGTCTCTATTAGATACTCTTTGTGCATGCACAGCTTTATTATTCTGATTTAATACAACAATGCCCCAATATCCCATTGTGCTTCCCCTGCTTTCACTTTTTATTTACACCACTCTGCCTCCGCCTGCCTCCCTTCCTCTTTTTCACCTCTCTTTTGCTCTCCGTATCAACTCGCACCTGAGCAGGACCTGCAGCATGATAGTAAATCATCTTTATGGTCACGCAGTAGATAGTGTCTCTCTCCCAGAAATGTTGGCAAACTAACCCCCACGAGCCATAACCCCCCCGTCTCCTACGCTCGCCCTCACTCCACCTCCGCTCTGACATGCTTTTGACAAACTGCCCCTCCACTACAATTGATAGCCCCTCAATTTGCTCTCTGGAATTGGACACATTCAGTTGTTAGAGTAACAGCAGAGCGGTATGGAACTATGGTCTTTCTGGAATAACCACAGGAAGGGCTGAGAGGCAAAAGCTCAGCACGACCATTCAATTTTCCCCACTCCTCACCTGCTCACTGGGATGTGAATTTTGAAAGGGCGTTTAGGGAATTAGAGAATTGCTTGACTGAAATGAGCAATGCAGATGACGGTTAGGGTGTGTGACATTGATACGGGAAAGAAATTATATAACCTTAGAAATAATAGGGTAGAGAAATACATGTTTAGTTCTTGAGCTGTTCTAAAATAGATTTAACTCAATAAGAGATTGGATAGAAATGATTAATACCTTCTTCATAGTTACTCATTTTTCAACTGAACACTGAAGTGGTGAAGAAAGCATGATAACTTTGGCTTTGTATATCTTCAATTGTTCAGCTGCCATTCCTGAAATCATTTTAAAATGGTAAATGGACTGTACTCATGTCGCACTTTTCTAGTCTGACGGCCACCAAAAGCGCTTTTTACACAGAAAGTCTGCATTCACCCACTCACACTCACATTTGTACTGCGGCTAAGCCACTTGGTCATTATGAGCTTTATTCATTCGCACACACTCCCATACCAGTGGCACAGCATCAGCAGCAAGTCGGGGTTCAGTATCGAGGCCAGGAATCGAATCACCGACCTTCTGATAAGTGGACGACCTCTCAGCCTCAGTGACCTCAGCCTGCATGCAGAGGATGAGGACTCTGCCTTCCAGGTTGTGTGTCCATATGTACGCAGTGAATGTAAAATTTTCATGATTTACACGTGTGTGAGGCGGTCACTCTGCTGCCTCCTTGTTATGGTCTTGGCTCCTGAGAAGAGGCTCCAGTGAGGATTCCCGTCCCTCTGTGGCACAGTTTCAAACCTCATGAGATCCACACTGTCCCTTTGCTTTTCTGGCTGGTGTTCACATCACTGCCGAAGCGGAGAGCCTTCTGACTGTCAGCTGCACTTACTGGATAACAGATGTGATGGCAGACAAATGAGGACACACACAGACCAACAGACAGAGAGGAATGCTCATAAGTAGATAGAAAGTTATCAGACTTCAGATTTACACAGTGTTCGGCAATCAGTTACTCATATTGTTATTGAAAAGTAATTGCATTACATACACTACTTATTCAGCAGCAAAAGTAATAAGTTATATATTACTTTCTTGAACGGTGCCTTTAAACACCTCCAAATCCTACACACATCCTGCACAGGTCAGATGTATTTTACTTAACACATGTAGAAACAGGGAATATGGATGTTTAACAAGCAGGAAACCTACATTTTAGAGGAATCTAACATCTATCAGCTAGCGTAGCCTCGGTGACTGCACACAGCACTCAAGTTGCATTTGTCCTCTTTTGGTAGAGGGTAAGCTCCATCCCAGCACCAAGCTAACGCCGCTGTCCAATTTGACATCAGCCTACCATCAAACTCCCAGTAAGACAAGCTGAGCCCAAATGTCAAAGAGCGTTACTTTGTGTGCTAACTGCAGTGTAATTAGTCAATATCATACTGTAATCCTTTACACTACACATACACTCCTTCACGAAATACATATAAAAGTGTAAAACATAATAAAAAAATTTACTGCGTTTGCATACAACTTAAAAACAAACTCCAGTTTGTCTGCAGAGTTTACCACAAACTCGAGGAACATGTCAAACAAACTGCTTCCCTCAGATCCTCCGTCGGTCCATCACCTGAAGTGGCTCTGGCCTCCTAATGCATGGCAGGAAGAGGGTAACAACCGCAGTCTTTCTGTCCGACAGCAAATGGTTGAAGATTAGGGGCATTAGGGTAAAGGAACTTTCTTTAGAGTTTAACAAGCTTCACTCCAGGTTTATATCATGATTGATTCTGTGCTCAGAGCTTTTTTATCAATCCATTAGAGCACAGGCTGCAACATGGCAGCTGTCCAGGCACAGGCATTAACATCCCATCTCAGGGCCAGAGAGACTGGGAAGGTCAGCAGGATGAGAGGGGGCTGAGGAAACATTTACCACTCTGTAACAATGATTTCCATACAGTCGCTCTGCAGTATATCCAGCATATTCAATATTTACTACTGCGTAACAGGGGAGGGGACTACAATAACATTTATTGATTTGATCGTCTGCAAAAGTGATGCAGACACACTGCCGTTTCTGTTTGAACCTTATTGTGTGCCGTGTCAGTACAGGTACAGTTGGACAAAAAATAACGTTTACCACTGGAGCGGTGAGACGGGTTGTAACGATTATCCAGTACATTACACAGGCAGAAGATCACTGTAAAAAAAGTATCATGAGACTTCTGTGGTATTTTATTATCAGTGATTAAAAATGAAAAACAGTAAAATCTCTTTAGCTAATTTATTTCTGTATTGAACTTCAAAGTACACATAAGAGAAGACACATAATATAAGATCATTACCATCGCCGTCAGATAGAGAAATGCTCTTTGAACTGCCTCATTCCTGGCTTGGTACAGTAGAGCTGTGTGTGGGCCAGCACACAGGGATAGAGTAATAGAGCATATTTTGTAGGACATGAATGTATAAACAGTCGTGCATTCATCATACTTTATTAATACAACAACTTATTCAGTGGAAAATTGGAAGATGAGTGGGCAATCGTCCTCTCTTGTTGGAGCTCGATTGGGAAAGCTGCGGCGTTCATTACTGCTCAGTCATATTTATTGGCATAGCCCTGTCATCAGCAGAAGATGAATTCTAAAAAGCTCATGAGTTATCATTAAATCAAGCACTTATGGATTATTCATTAAAAAGTAGCAAATGGAGGACATTTAGAAAGTGTCACCTCTGAACCTTTTGGCAGTGAATCTAGGGACCACTTTGTAAACACTCGACAGAGTCTGCAAGTTCCACTGCAGCGAAGAGAACGGAGGACGCTCGTTCTGTCAAAGACTTACTTGCTGTGGGGTTTTCTTGCATATAGAACATCCATCCATTGTCTATAACCGACTATCCCTTTTCGGGGTTGCGGGGGAGCCTATCCCGGCTGTCAAAGAGCGAGAGGCGGGGTACACCCTGAGCCGGTCGCCAGTCAATCACAGGGCAACATATACAGACAAACAACCATTCACACTCACACCTAAGGACAATTTTAGAGTTACCAATTAACCTAATGAGCATGCATGCACGGGAAGAACATGCAAACTTCACATAGAAAGGCCCTGCCCGACCCAGGGATCGAACTGGTGACCTTCTAACTGTGAGGCATGCGCACCACCTGCTGCTCCACCGTGCCGCCCGTATATAGAACATTAATGGAAAATGTACAGATTGTTTCTTCAGGAAAAAGCCTCTCTGCTGATAAATCAGCACTGCACTGACATAATTACTGTGGGGGTTACAATAATTTAGAAGTAATTTGTTTTTCCTAAATACACGATTGTTGCCTTGACTCCTGTGACATCATTTAAAAATTCTTGCTTGCATCAGTGCACTTAGACAAGCAATAATGCTAAATATAAGATTAAATTACATGTCAATACAAAGTCTTTGTGCTCATATTTTTACATTCACATACACAGAGAGAAATTGCTGCCTCTTCATTTTATATAAAATAATTTCCATCGTTTGGCCTCAAGGCTAACTGCATAATCGAATCATCTATATAACCATGCCTGGTGCTGAACCTAATTGGTCTTGAGTGCTTCTAAAAGGTAACATAACATAAAAAGATATTATGCCCTCCTTGCTGTGTGGCAAGGATTTTTTTTATTCATCACACTGCCTGATTAAAGATAGTCACAACACAAAAGAGAAGAGATTTACAGCACACAGCTGGTGCAGCCCTGCGACACCAAATTCAGTAACAGAGTCAATTCTGTACAAAAATATTCTGTTTCATAGAGCAGAGTGTGAAGAACACAGCACAGGTCTTTGCATCTGCAAAAGTATATACTAAGAATTATAGAAATTCACAGTCAACTTGTGTCATGATTATAACATGAATATGCACGTGAATCAACATAAATCACACAGTCGAGATTCAGTTGAAATGTTTGATTTACGAGGGAAGAAAAACTTTGTTCGGATATTGCCAAATGCTAATTGGATTAGTAAATGTTTAATCGACCAGACTCATTTTTTAATAAATTCTAAATGATTTTTAGGTTCACTGCTGTTTTTTCTAGCCCCTTATCTGAAGTGGAAATTGTTCGTCTTAATCTTTAAAGGGGCAGATTTTACACAGGATGGTCAGTTTTCATGTCGTGAGGGGTGCTTCTCCACCTGTGAAGACTTCTGTATAATATCTTGTGCAGCTCTTCAGGGAGCCTTCTGAATTCAGAGAAAATAACCCTGCTGATGTGATCAGGATGAACTCCTTAAAATCTATGAATGCATTCAAACTCAGGGTGTGGCTTTGAAAGATGGATAGTGTATATACTAAATCATGTACCCCTAATAAGTGAGGGGCTGATAAATTTTAATGCTGAAAGAGGAAGAGAAATTTACCCACATGTATTCTCTGAAGTTGTTATATGCTTCTTCCACTAGAAATGGCACATCTTAGAGCCTATTCAGAGCAGGAAAGTGCTTTGGTCCGCTGTCTTTGGTTCGCTTCCTTTTCATTTTGCAATTTTCGCAAGAGCCCCAGAATTTGTCAACAAAGCCACGTGTGCAAAGATCGTTCAATCATTGGACAAAACGGGCGGGGGCGGGGTAACGCGGTAAAAAAAAAAAGGGGAGGGGGGCGCTGGTGAAAACAAACTATGGAGATTTAGCGTGTTGCATTTGTTGTGCTTATATTGATTTGTTTCATACAGTTACAAACGTTTGCAGAATGTCGGGGCATCAGAGGCGTTTGGCACAATGTTGAGCGTACTTTTTATGTAGTCGTCAGCCCAAATCTCCAAAAGACATTTCGTCTCCTCTTCGCTCCATGTTGAGCCACGTCTAATTTCAAACCGATGGTCTGATAACATGCTGCTAATCTTTGGAGTTAACATGCTAATCAAAAAAATATTTCCCATAATGTCTGCAGCAACGGGAGCTTGTTGTGTCCAAAAAGGCATATAATCTTTAGAACTGGGTCGGACTGAGCGTGGTCGCTTTCACGAACCGCACCAGGGTTCGTTTGGAAGCGGACCGAGACCACCTCTCCGGCTGGGTCTCAGTCCGGCTGTTCGGTCCGCACCAGAGTTTGATGGTTTGTATTCACACCAGCCCAAAAGGTCCACACCAGCCATTTTTTTGGTTTGGTTTGAACCAAACAAGGCAGGTGTGAATACACCCTTAGATTCTTCTTCCAAACTATACACCAAGTTAACTTCAAACTAAGCTTCTTTACATGCAGAGAAAAAAACTGCTCACTGGTTGGCTGAAGTTAACAACATGCGACAGGTGTGCATTGTGGTTTATTGACGCTACTCTCTTTTAAAACTTCATTGAATGCAATCATGCAATTACCCAGTCAGAAGCAAATCAGTTGTGTTCATTAATGTTGTAAGGGTAATGTAGTCAAAAGGACCAAATCACTTGAGTGCTTACACATGAAAGGCAGGGAGACAGAGAGTGAGAGAGGGCAACAAAAACACTGCTGGTTGTCACTAAGGGAGGGATCAATGACTGCAGGGTAGTGACAATGCCTGCCAGCTCTGTGTGATCAAGAGCCCTGGCTGGAGAGGACTGATGCTGCCCTTTCTCCTCTCGTCTCCTAGAAAGAGGAGCAAAAAGACAGATAGAGGGAGAGAGGGAAAAGCACTGAGGGACACGACTGTGATGGAAAACTGTGCTGTGGGTCTATAATGATGCAGCTCTCCTATCGAAGGTGGATATAGATGACCCTCGGCCTCGTCGCTTCATCAAAGCTCGCACTGCATGAGCATTTACACACCACAGCTGCCGACACGCCGAAGCGCTGTAAAAAGGAAACTGCTTCAAAACAGTTCACTCAGTCCATAAACAAACATTTCTCTTTTTAATATTGCAATCAACTTTTACATTCACTGTTTAATGTAAATTCTCATTTACAGGCTCAAATTAAAAGCAGAAATATTAGCTTTATCGCCCGCAGCTGCTAAAGAGGAAAATGCAGCGCGGGTGTTTGTGACAAGCGATGCCTTGTTGGTGTGTCTCCCATGTCAAACATCTCTGTCTCCTCAATTGAGTGAAACTGGAGTCACTCAGCAGCCGTGACAAACAGAGCAGTGTGAGACCCTGCATAGCATATTTATCCGTAATGTTTTATGTCTTTCAAGGGCAATGGGGCCAGACAGCGTTGTCTGCTTGAGAATAATCTATCTCCTTCTTCACTGGGGCTGAGTTGAGCACACAGCTGGGAAGCAGCCTGGAATATGATTCCCAATTTATAGTGTACTTTTGTCAGGATCAAATGGGATTGGATGTACGGCTGAATTTGAAAATGTACTTTCCTATAGCTCTTTAAATCAGGTTAGGAGCTCCCCTCTGACGTTCCATCAAAAGAATCAAATTTCACCACTGTGTCCGGAAAATGATTTTAAATCGACTTTGTCAAAGCACAATGTCCATTCTTCTTGACTCGTGAGGCCTTAAGTCTTACTTTTTTTTTTTAAAAGGAAGTAGTTTGTTGTGGTAAATTCACTTTTATGGATAGAGCTTGTGTTTGTTCTGTCTTGCTGTTCTGCCTCTTGAGTGTTTTCATGTTTTCTGCTGATAATTATGATTTTTTCTGTGCTTTTTGTTCACAGGATTGAAGAGTTAAAACTAAAATCCTCCTTGATACAGGCCAAATTTCTACATGTTCAATGCGTATTAAGATTACCAGCAAAATGTAGATGAGATAAAACCTCTCGGGTGCACTAAGAAAAAATACTTTTGCGTACTAAAGTAGCATTTCAGACAGACGATGTATTACACATTGTTACAAGGAGTTTCTTTGCAGAGAATAGAGCAGCATCCATGTTTTGCTCAGTATGTTCTAAATCAAATAAGGCTGCATATGCTCATATGCTACTTCCAGCAGAGCCTCAAGCATGAAGAGTGGGAAACATTTTGGTTAAATTATGCTGTATACAAATGATTAGAGGGATGTGTCAGTGAAATGCTCAAGTCGTAAAATAAATACAGTGTGAGAGGAATGTGAACTAATGGCTGTCGCCCATCACTGCAGCGAGGTAGCAGGAGTGAGTGATTTTTGGAGAGAGGCATAAGAAGAACACAGATAGGCAAAGTTTGGAATATCCCCCTGACTACCAGGAAAAAAAAAGAAAAAAAAAGTTATCCAGTCTTTGTAAGGTCATTAGAATACTGAAAACTTTTTTTAGGACATTTTTAACACTTACTATGCTAAAATACAGTTAAAATAATTCAGAAAATGCTTTAATGTGTTGTTAAGAGACTTGTCTGAAATATACCAACAATATTTCAAGCCGAAATTCGCTCAATGAAAAGTATTCTGCACTTACTTTTCCTCTTCCCATAAAAATGCGCTTGCACTGATGGACGCCATTTTCCTTAAAGAGAAAGAGAAAGGTACCAAAGCCCCACCCCTTCACATTTGGTATCATTGGTATCATACTGGCAGGGGAGATTCCATGATCAGCAAGGTGGTTCACTCATGGTGAGGCGCATCCATTGCACTAAAGGATGTGCTGACCCATGTGGGAATCTCGACTGCATAATTTGTGGTAGTGGGGGACTGCGTACGCGCTCTCCCCTCATTTTTAAACAATTTCCTCTCGGGGATCAATAAAGGAATTCTGATTCTGATTCTGAAAAAAGCCCTAAATGTCCTCTGTAGATAGAAAAGGAGTTAATTCAGTAGTATGCAGTGGGTGGGAGATATTCAGGTTTACAATTGTCCTCCACAGAGGACAAATTTGAGCCACTGGTAGTCAGGAGGACATAGAAAAGAAAGAGGGAGACTTCTAATGTATTATGAATGCATATGGAGAATGAGTCACATCATCAGTGATTACTATGTGAGAAATGCAGTGGTGGTCATAATGTATTATGAGCCCCATCAGTCAACCACTAGTGTTTAAGCAGTCGAGATCATCCATAAGACACTTTGACACGGTCACATCTACGGAGTTTCATGGCTGCTGATATCGTGCATTAGAAAGCAGTGTGTGTGTGTGTTTATGATTGTAGTCACAAAGCATGATAATTCACTATGAATGCCCCCATAGTGCACTACAGATGTGGTCTTCATACAAAGTGGGCCTGAATTTTCATCCAGGTGTACGAGTCATGTACAGATAGTCTGTCCCACTAAAGTTAAGCGTTACTGGAGAATGGGACTTGGATTCTTGTTATGAGCCTCACAGAAAGCAGTGAGAGAAGTTTCGGATAAGAATACAAAGATGTTCTTGCCTGAGGCCTGCTGCCTTTCAAACATGGTTCACAGGTGGCTTCACACAGTGTGCTGATTGTCTCAGCCTCTTCCAGTGGTTTTTAATCAAAACAAATTTTAATCGAGGTGTTGATTAACCTTGCTGGGCTGTTGACAATAGGCATGATTAGCAAGCTGTCTAACTGAATCAGCACAAGTGAGAGGGAGACATGAATTCTATACGAGGTAAGTGATGGATGGAAGATGAGGAATATCAGAATAACAACCAGGTCAAAGTTGATTAAGCAGAAACAAAAGAACTGAGTTTCAGCAGGAAATGTAAGAGATGAGATTAGGACAAGGATAAGAGGTGAAATCGTGCTTTGGCTCAGAAATAAGGAAAAATCTGAGGAGCGGACGGTTTTGGTGTAGGCCAATATAAGGTGGAGAAAGGAGTATCAGTAGCAGCCTGTTACTTTTGATGAATGGAGGTCAACTAGGTAGGAGAAAGGTTAACTGATAACGACAGATAAACTGGGAGGGGAAACAAACACAGACCTCAATACTTTACTTCTAATGACCAGTAAGTGTGTGCAGCCCACCAGGCGCCCAACAATAGCTTTACACACCAGCTGAGAGATAACACACAGGCTTCATGAATCTACGTCCGTACGCTTTCCCATTCGTTATCTCTTCCTGTTCACCCCAGTGCATCACCGCCTGATGCCAGCCTCTGATAGGCTTGTGTTTTGGAGAGAACTCCTGATTAGAGCCATTCAAACCTGACTGGTATTGCAATTTGCAGTCTTTGAGGGCAAAGTGTGATTGCATCAACATTCTTAAGTAGGCTCTGACTGACAACACCTGAAAAGGTGTAACCTCCCTGTCAATGGGGCACCATTTCAGCTTCAGCAGCCTGTGCATTGCATTGGGTTTCCATCTGTCACTGCCACGAGTGGGAGGTTCATTGGAAACCTGTGGCTGTATTTAGACACACCAAACTCTAACAAAGACGGGAGAAAGTCACTACAATACTTATGAAAACACTCCTTTTTTCAAGTTTACTTACTGATGCTTTTAGACAAAACATCCCTTTCAAGGTGAATGAACATGCCATCTAGATAAACCTGAACGTGCTCAGATCCACACACCAAATCCCAACAGGGAAGAAATAAAGTGCATTCAAATGAATTCTGCTGGATAGCAGCTGGTGCCTGCAGCTGACGCTCTTGTTGTTTTTCAATCCCTCACTTCACACCTCTCTCCCGTTCCTGTGCGGTGAAGTGAAAGGTGTGAGAGGTGGAAGTATTGACAAGCTTGCCAACTAGAAAAGGGATTTGAGCAGAGTGACGGTGAGGACATGATACTGCCAGGGTTACGCCAGCTCACTTACGACGCAGCTCTACACTCCCCACCAGAGATGTTGGATTTGCATCGCAATGGGACCTGTCTGCTTGAATAATCTCTAAAAAGTCAAATCAGTTTTGGAGTGTTGCAAGAGAAGTTCTGATCATATGGTAGCCAGGCCAATTTGCTGTTTTGTGCGTGCTTGCTGTTACCTGAGCTCACCTCCAAGCCAGGGATCTATGAATAGAAATAGTTTGGTAAATACACACTTGATTTCATGCTCATGCATTTTTCTGCAGCCCCACTCTCCTCGCACTCATTGTTAAACATTTTCATTCTACACCAGCCCACTTTTCTGGGTAGTTTTGTTTAACACCAGGATCCACTGATCTGAAATTTACAGGTTTGCACAGTTATTTATTTTTTTTCAATTGATAGATCTACAATTTTATTTATTTCTCAGAACTAAAAACATGACAACAGTCAAGTAAGGTATTCAGTGTTTTATTCATGAGGATGTACGTAGGGTTCCTTTGTGTTACTGAAACCCAGGAGTTCTCTCCAAAACACTACCCAGTCTCACTCCAAGTTGTGTAATACCTACGTTGGTCCACAAGGCAAAACGTAGTCATTTCACAAAAACGGCTCTGAAATTGTGACATGGGCACGTTTTATCTGCCTGGTCTTTTCTGCGGGCATACTTTAGGTCACGTGACTGCCGAGTTTCTCCCCGGCGTGAACAAAAAACATGGCGGACATCCCTTCTATTTTCGGTGGAAATTGCTATATTCTAAGATAGCTTGTGGCTTTAGCTTTGTTTCGCTAACTTTTCTAGCGACAAATGTACACTTTATTATCATAGTATCCATTTGGTTTATGTATATGATCAGTAGTTTTTTCATTTCGACGTACATTCTTTCAGGTCTCTCTACGAAATTGTTGGGAAAATACGTTTTTGTTGTTGCTATGGTGGTAGCTATTGACGCTTTTAACAACGAACAGGAAGGAAGTTGATGTCGGTCACGGACCAAGTTGCTCTTAAAACTGGTTAGGCTACATTTGACCACAAATATGCTTCTGTGCATTAAATAATGACTTCTGTTTGATTTTCAAAACATAACTAAATCTTTTAAAAATTAATGATACGTTTTTTGTTGTTGCTACAGTGGTAGCTACGGACGCTATTAACAGTTCAGTGCAAACTCAAAACCCATGCTGTGTCACTACTATACCTCAAGCTACACTTTGCAGTGGGATGCTAGGTAGACGTTACTTCAAAGAAGGACAGATTGATCATGAGCCCACCTGAATTCCCATGCTGACTGCTGGTTCCACAACAGCAGCGCTCACTCATAATCACCTCCATTCAAGAGGGAACTTCCTCCTTAATTAAGTTTCATCGCCCACTCAACACATTGCGAATGTTGACCGTATTACACATAATTAAATGCCTTATAGCAACGTTTCCCAATCAGTGCAGTACTAAAACACACAACTGTATGTGCACTTGGTTATCAGTTGTGCAGAGATATGAATGCACCTGGTATTATACCTGTTTTATTCATACACAGTGGGATTAAAAATAATGATAGCTTCTGTCCTACCATATGCTTAACTTTTCGCCAGACATCCTTTTACATAAGCTTTGGCTCACTTTACTTTCAGTGACCCAAGTTTACCAATGTCTTGGCAATTAATACAGTTTTTCACGGTACTTTGAGCACAGAGTTTTTGTAGGCATTAGCCCACTTCATCCTGCCGATCTGCCTCTGCATCTTTTCTGTGTGTGTTTATCTCACTGTTTTTGTGCCTCTGCCTTTCCCTTGTTTCTCAGCTTTCTCCTTTATTACTCTCTGAATATTGCATTCACACTGTGACAACAGCCACCCAACAGCAGCTTCTTTTCTCCTCTCCATTCTCGCCCGGCTGCTCCTCCTCTATGGCGTGGCCGTGTGTTTACTGCTCCAGTGTTATTTTACAGGCCCAGCAGGTGTGGCCAGGGTTCGGCAGCCTGGGCTGGGAACCAGATGGTTTCATGACTCAGGTGCTCCATGCCTGGCTAACCTGCCAGCTGCAGGTGTCTGAGGCCCAGTCTGATTGATTCTTTCTCCCTCTCTCTGTCTCTGTCTCTCTCTCTCTCTCTCTCTACTGGCTTTCTGGCTTCATCTCAGGCTGTGGATGTCGCCAGGCCTGGATGGGTCAGCCAGACCTATACTGAGGTGTGTGCACTGACATTTACCTTGATGGAGGCAGAGGCAATGCAAGATTGAGGGGGAGAGGGAAATGTAGAGTGGGGAAGAAGAGACAGTGGCTGGATGAAATGTCAGGCAGCTGGCAGGCTGTCTGTCTGACTGGCTGGATCATTGGCAAACCATCCAGCATGCATGCAGAGACACAGACACATGCATATGCATATGCAAACACACACACACCAGACACACACTGAAAAGAACTGAAATGCATACATGCTGGCTGGTTTGCTGGATCATTGGCAAATCTATATGTGCAGACATATAGGCGGACACACAAACACACACATACTGTGTATGTACACACTCAATATTGAGAAATGTGCCTAGAAGAACACACCAGAATGCAGCATATACTCTACCAGTACTGCAGGGTTGTGCACATATGTTAAACTGTAAAACATATATGTAAACACTTTTTTGGTAATTTAAAGAGAGACAGTTGCAAGTTAAACATAGAGTTTATTCTTACAAAATGAACACAAGTAGTTGGACTGTGTTCCATATGCAGGTCAGTAAAAACAAGTGACTGAAAGAAAATCTAAATAATAAAGACATTAGAATGCATGAACACATGCACATGACGCTGACAGAAATGTCGTCCCTCTTCTTGACCTTTCTCAATCTGCCATTTTTCTTTCCTCCACGGTCTGATTGAGTTTATTCACACATACATGTAGTCACACATCACTTCCAACAGCTATCAAAGACTCTCTCTCAGCCTGTCTCCCGCTTACCCTCTTCAGCAAATATGAGGCATAGTGGCCTTCTTCATCTCTATCAGATGTGTTGTGGATTCTTGAGGCGCTATTGATTTCCACCAGAGGTGACATTTACTGCGCGCTCTGCCAAGTCATTGCCTTAATCACCTGACTGGTCCTTCACACTTGAACTGAATCATATGTCAAACTCTTGAGCGAGGAGCTGACCCATCATTGCTCCTCCCCTGTGAGTATGAGTTGACCAACATCATAGCTACAACCACAGCGACCAGGAGCCACTCAGACATGTCCTCCAGTCATCTGCCTCCCTCATGTTAATCAATACTACTGTCTACACAATCCTGCACAGTTAGCTATTACTTCATTTACCGTTTACTACGTTGCAAAGCACTAACCTTGAGATGACGGTAGTGTACGTTTTATCATAAATAATTGAGTACAACAAAGCTCTTTTAATGTCTTCGAATGTTTCTTTATTTCACTTCGTTGTTGGGAATGGATCTTACAGTAGGACGGCATGATCTGAATGCTTGAAGTGAAGCATATGGATCTTTTCTCCTGATTGAGCATTCCTTGGCTGCACTTACAGCACTAACATAAACCTAAAGACCTGCTCTCCGGCTTTTTGTCAATAGATATCTTTATTTATTTCTGCCCCATGAAAACTGATCTATAGAGAACCAATCTACGTCTATCAATCTACGCAACACACATTTTTTTCTTCCTCCTTCAGGGCTCCTTCGACTTCTTTTTCTTGTATATATATCTACTCTTTATACTAATCTCTACTTACAAACTAATTTGTATTTTAGTGATGTCTAAATATCTGTTTATAACAAGGCTAGGTTTGAACTTAAAGTGGCTATAATCAGTGTTTTTGTAATAACATCAAATGACGATCTGAAAACAATGTGATAATGAAATGAATGTGTCATTCATAGTGATGAACCTTCAGAGAATTATCATCTGAATCTGCTGCTCCCCTCACTTTTACAAAGCTTTATTTGCGAGTTTCAGTCATTGTTTGTTGTCCGGTCAGACACTTAATTGTTTCGGTTCACTGTCATAGCATCATTTTCAGCCTCAGAAGGGAGCTGTCTTTAGTAAAATACAGTTCCCTGCAGTGGAAACCAGATGACAGACTGACAGTAGCCCCCAGAGCTTGACAATACTCTCTTGACACTAGGGAAATTAATTGTGAATCTCTGTCTGAGCCTGTATCTGAGGGAGTTACATGGAGTCAGAATACATGTGTTACTTGGAGGTCAGGAGTCTCTCTGGCTGAGGGGAGCTTGGGAAGGCCTACAAAGTGAACTGCCTTGGAGAAATGGCCCACTATGATGAGGATAACTGTGCTATCTTGAGAAGGAGGTATGTCTTTGACAAAGGAAACCAGCTAGATGATGATGTGAGGCCTTCCCCTGGGTGCAGATGGAGCAAGCAGAGACAGTCACGGGTGCCGATCTCCACGGTAGGCCTGTCGATTTGGGGATCGCGTAGCTGTCAGCGGCATTTCTGAAAATCTGAAATTACACTTAGCTTAATACTCTGTCTGTGATTACAAGACAATGATAACATGGTAGGAACTGTGCGGTGAGTTGCTTGGGACAAAAACCTCAATGTTAGTGGTTCCAAGGGCACAACGGACTGAATGGCCAAATCATGGTAAAGAGAAAAGAATAAGAATTTCTCCAACAATAGTCAATGAAATTATCTTCAGCTGCTGAATCAGTTGAACCTTTGGAGAGGAAGAGTGTGCGTCTTATTACGGAAGGTTGTCTGAATTTGCAGTCTGGGCTTTGATGGGGATGAGGACGCAGATTGATTCATTGCTATCCCCACTGCAACTGGTGAGCCCTGCCCTTTTAGCCCACTGAACAGATGGCAATGAAATGACCCGATTGACCACAGTATAGGCACTCACCGCTCTCATGCAACCCAGTCTTTCTTTAGGGGACAACTGGGCCTGACCTAATTGTTTGGGCTCATCCGAAGGAACTGGAGACAAGGAGGAATTATTAGAGGTGCCAGACGGAGGCTGTATTCTTAATTTTGTTGAGGGGAAAATGGAGGTCCAGGTGGTGGATGATGACTGATGAGTGTTACTGGCCTCTTCAAGATGCCGCTTCCGCTAAGGAGACAAGGGATTCAAGGTTAGCTGGTTCGTCATGTGAAGCCATTTGATCTTTGAATTGTTCATTCAGGCCTTTAATGAGCACTTCCCACAGTGCCTCGTCATTCCACTGCCAGCACCCAAAAATCCACAGTGTGGTCTGCAACACTTCCCGATCTCATAGTGATCAGTGTGATTAAACACAGCTCTCACTTTGTGACAAAATCTCCATAGGAAATAGTGCCCAAAGAATTGCTTGCTTTCACCTCATCAGCCCATGTAAGGGCCTTTCCTCTTAAGAACCTCATAATATATTGTACCTTAGATTGATCCAATGCAAAGGTTAACGGCTGCTGATTGAAAACCTATTGAGCACTGTAGTAGGAACCCGTGGCATTTCTCCAAATCACCAGCGAAAGGCTCAGGGTCCGTGAAATATGAATCTCTTACTGGTGTGAGTGCAGGTGGTAATCACGGCTGAACAGCTGAGGCAGGTGGGGACCCTGACGGGGCTGAGGGACCGATTTGAGACGTTAACAGAGAGAGTTGATTCATTAATTGTTTTATTTGAAGTCCCATGGCTTTAGTATCGTCACAGTGTGGGCAGTGCAATTGCTCAAGGTGTCCGAGAAGGATTCCTTGTTTGGAAATAGTTTGATACATGTTTGATGTTTCCTGCTTTGAGTCTATTGGGTCCTTGTTGCCTGATCATTCTGTTAAGCCGATCTGGGAGACCATGTAAAAGATCAACCAAAGGCAATTTATTATAAAGTTTATTTGTGGTGGAGTGATGGAGCAGGACTGGTTGGATTGTGTTTTGGGAATTAGAGGCAAAAAGTGGCACAGGGCAGGCGGTGGCTGGAGCACTGGAGACTGACGAGAAGCAATATGAATGCATTATAATTCAATGTAGATGTCCCTATAGTGCACTACAGATGCGATCTTCCTAGAAAGCATTGATGGACAGATAATTATTCAAGTTAATCACACATGGTCTTAAAAGTCAAACTCTGAATCAGGTCCTGTGGGTAAACATATGCCCATGTTTGTTCACTTAGAAACAGATGTAGATGTTTTTATTCATTGCATGCTAACCCCTAAGTACCGATAGCTTCAATCTCGCTCAAGCACATCTATGAATCAAATCCTTTCATGTGTGCTACATGGTCCAGACGTGAAAGCAAAACAAGTGCACAGAAACATGCCTGCACGCAGACAAATGTACAAAAGCCCAAAGAAAGTCTTGATATGGCTCTCCTCCTGTAAAATTACCTCCACACAATGAGTGGGAACATCTGTTGAGATTGTATTTTCAATGAATTCTTCTTTTGTAAAAGAGTATTTCAAAGTGGTCAAAAGATGGGCATTGTTGAATGGTATGACCTTCACATGTCTAGTTCACTCTTAAATGGTTTCCTGATGGAAAGTATTGCCCATAATTATAGTCCCCTTTGCTAACAACATTGTCATTAGCATTGTGTTGCCTTAATGCTTTTGCTGCCCTGCTGTGACTCACTGGGGCTAGATTGTAATATTTCCTGCTTAATGGACATTAAAATAGGTGTTGATGTTGTTAAATCCTGCTGAAGAACGTGCGTAGTGTGTGGTGTGTTTATAGGGGATGCACTTGCTTACATGCACATATCACTGAGCTTGTATGTTGGTGTGCATATGAAAATGTCTTTTTTCTATTTACATGTACGTCCCATGCATCCTTACTATGCCGACATGCCTCTGGCCCTTAAGTCAACTTGACTGAGTTTATGGACCAACAAGCATTGTATCCCAGCTTGTCACGATGCTTCGTGATAGATCTGAATTACCATTTTGACATCAGCAAGAAAAGCATTAAGTCCTCTGGGTGCAGTGATTACTTTGCAGGGACATTACATGTAATGACTTCTATGGCTGACTGTCTGCCAAAGCTTGTTCATCATGCAGACAGATCTCTATAGACAGCATAGACGGTGCTGTGTGAAAGTCTTGTAACTTGCATGAGGTCTCATATAACTGTTGTTCCAAAGCCAATGAAATATTTCACCTTGTCTCTAATCTAGATTTTTCCCATTAATGCTAGAAAACATTTGAGGTTCCATTATTTCCCGATTATCAGTATATACTCTGTGACAGACAGCATCCAGTTATTATTTTCCATTGTTCATTTCTCTGGGGAAGCTACTACAGGCGGGGTCAGGAGATATGAGGATGAGCAGGTGTGTGACACTGATCACAGATGGCTCAGTTTGGCAGATGCTTATCATGCCATACTTTGTGATGTATCTAATTACAGCACCTACTGTGTCGGAATAATCCAATGATTTCCCAGATGACTATTTGAATGAATATTTGCAAAAACGCAATGAATTTTCTTGTTTTCTTACATTTTCTGTTTTTCTGATCAACTACAGAAAAACATTTGGCATTTTACTCAACCACTAGAGTTACTAGAGAGGACAATATGTGGTGGGAATTGGACTGTGACCACCTACTGAGTCAAAGTCCCCCAGTCTGTCATCTTCCCCTCTTTCCCCACTCCATAGTGGCCTTGTCCAATGTGATTTCAGTCGAATATTGACACCTTTTCACAATGTTGGTGAACATATTAATAATCAGTAGGTCCCTTCAACTCCATACTCTCTGCTTCCTTGTAGTGCTTCACCAGTCATTTCTCAGCATACAATGCTAAGATGGTCTACATACTGTAGGGATTCGGGTTTGTTCAGTGTGCTAAAATCATCAAGCTTCTGTATTTCCGAACTGCATTGCCTGCAGCACGTCTGTCAATTTTTGCAACGCAACACAATTCTGCTTCCAAAGTGATTCTTCATAATGATGCCAAACAGTAGCTATTACCAATACAAAAAGAGGGTGAGGTTACTTATTTCTCTACACCTGTCACAGCGTCACCCATCATTCAAGAAGAGGCCACATCCTTTTTATGAAATCATGAGGAATATTTGAAGGCATGCCCCACTTTCAAGGATGTTGAGAGTACAATTACAACAGAATAAATCCACACTAAGACAATTAATGAGAAAGCAAACAAAGGACAGTTAAACAGTCAAGAGCTCTAGTTTGGTACTCGTCCCACACAAAGCGGGGTCTTCATAAATTAAGTCTTACTCGCTGTCCTCCTTGGTGTCTCCATCACTGTCCTCTACTTCAGCGTCCTCCATGAAAGATGATAAAGGTGCACCTCCAGGCCCTGGTTGAGTCTCATTCTACAGGTAAAAAGCTGGCTTCGGGTCAGATTTCTCTGTCATCTTAGACAGCTGAATGTGCGCCAGGGCTGAGAGTATGTGACAGACAAGATCTGTACTTATTATTGTTATGCTGATTTTCAGTAGCTATCTAGATTGCTTGTATTTACTGTTTGAAGCAAATCACACACAGAGGATGCTGCCATGCATTTCCCTGCTTGCTTTAAGTACATCCATTCTCTCAGTGGAGTCTCTGTCAAGTTGCAAGGTTGTTTTTGTGATGTCCTCCAATCCATCAAAGAGCAGCCTCAAAAATTCAGTGGACTGCAACTTTAGTCTTAACTCCCCACCGATACATGCTCTGCATAATATGCACCTCCAACACGGACTATTAGACGCAAAATCCTCAGCACAGGAAGACACAGGACGTGCATGTTTAGCATTATAAAATGCTAGGCGAAAAACATTATGCAGAACTTGCAGTTGTTTTTCATTCAACCTATTTTGCCATTTAGCAAGTGCGTGACTGGGCTTTTCAGCTTGTTAGCAACAGCTTGTGCCATATTTGTTTGCTCTGTACACTCGTCTTGTTTAGCAAATAATGAATGAAAATTGTTTCAGACACTATAAAACACACCTGTTTTGTCGGTTAGCAGCGGATGCAAACAGCATAGCTTACAGCACACGTCGATGCACTCATTGTTAGCTTCAAACCTTGGCACAACTTGGAGCCACTTTTCAGAGAAAAGTCAGTTCCTCTGCTTGGCTTCTTTGAAGGTGGCGAACACCAAAGTAGCTGCTTAATGTCTGTTTTTTTTAATATCTCTCACAGTAGGGTACTTCACTGGGTCACATGTGGTGACAAGAAATGCGTACTGGCATGAAATGTGTATTGATGACCAGTTACTGTCACAGTCTTACCTGCTGCCATTGTTTCCTCATCTGCTCACCGGTGCCCTCAGTACTTTTCCACTCTCAGCCACACCCACCTGCCTGCTCACCTGATCACACACCTGAGACTCATTGCAATCAGTGCAGTATATAAGCTGCTCTGCCACACTCACTGATTGCCAGATTGTCATTGTCCTCATGCAAGACTCTCCAGCTAAATCTTGGACTGATCTCTCATTGCTGACCCTGCCTGTTCCCCGGTAACTGCCTCAGCCTTTTGTCCCCGACCACGAGTCTTGCTTTTTGTTTCCTGGACATTGTTTGTCTGAGTGTTTGGTGTTTGCCACACCGAACACTTACAGAGACTTGAAGACTTTGTGTTCTGCACGTCCCAAGTCTTTGCCTGCCTGTGATTGCTGGAGGTTTTATTCCCTGCACAACACCAGAGACTGTACTTGTTGCTGATAATCTGGTCCTGCCAATTCAAGATTTAAAAAGTTGATAAAAGCTTTACCTGTGGGCCGAAAACCCGCTTTGTGACAAATTACAGCTGCTGCCTTCTTCTGTTTTATGATCTCCAAATGTTGTATTACCGCATCTGCTGGATTGCAAGAGCTTCACAGTGCAAACTATTTACAGTGGGTATTTAGTACCCACCCAGAGTGATCCCATTTTCTGTTCTGTCACACAACTGGACATTATGCATATCTGTTTTTTGTGCAAAGACGTTTTTAACCTGAATTTAGCCTGGCAGACTATGTAAACTTTACAGTACATCTGAAGAAAATGTAATGCACCATGAACTCATAAAATCTTGAGCATTTACCGCAGTGCACGCTGTCATCTTTGCTATCTTTGCCGGTTCAGTCTTTAACTTCACATACAGGGGACAGACCTATAGATCTGTAAGTGAACTTGCACAGGAACAATAGAGTACATTTTTAATGAGACATCTTGCTCTTGAATAGCAGACTAAAGTTAAAAAAAAAACAAAAAAAAACTCAGTAGCATCTGTAAATGGGTCACTGTTGAAAATAATACAATGTGAAATGGTAAATAAAATGAAACGGCATGAGGCACATATCTTTGAATTAATGCGTCTCATGGTTACGTACAGTAGGAATTGTTATTTTTGCTCGGCTGCTGCTGGTGAGAGAGTGTTTGGTCTCTATCTGAGAATTAGTTTAGACAAGCCACTTAAAATCGTTCCATGTTTCCATGGGAACACCCACTCTTTAAAAGGTTGTTTTTCAAAAGAGGGGTTGAAGTGCCTTTTCCCTGTGTAATTTTTAAATTGAATAAATGTAATTTCCAGAGAAAGTGGGTCAATGAAAAGTCAAGGAAGGTAATTTTGCAGGTTTTTGTCCATTTTTGTCTGAATTCTGAAATACAACCATAGTACATCATGACCTTCCCTTCAGACTGAGTGCATGTTTACATGCACAAAGTATTCTGTTTTTTATTTTCATGCTGCTGTGGATACTCGATTAATGCAATGACGTACGCCCTGTTGTCTTTGCGTTGGTTGTTTGCATCAAAATAGGATTTTTTTCAAACTTTTTCTACCAGTTGGTGTTGTTATATTTGTACATAAACAAAGACCTATTGATATTGAAGTCTTTCATAATGTTAAAAAGTCGTTGTGTCTCTCCTTCTGACCAGAAGCATTGGCTTTTCTTTTGTGCGTGTCTCTGTCCCAGCACGCTGTTGGATAGTTAGCTTGTTTACTCGACACACAGGCAAGAGACTGTGTGTCACTAACTGCCCTAAAAACCCCAATTGAGACACATATTCAGTTTTCATTATGCCGTGGGAATGCTCCTAAAAGCTGAATAATATCCACATGTCTTAATCGGAAAAGGCTATATTAGGAATAAGGCCTAATTTGCAATATCCAAATGGAATTTGTTGTTCACATGAAGAGGGGAAAAAAAAGATAAGCTATTGAACACACTCTCTTTCGATCAATCCTTGAATAAATCATATTTTATTTAACGTTAGTGTAAGGCTGAACCATCCTAAAGTACAGCAGGTAGTAAAACCGTCATTTGCTGCCAGCCTCTCAAGCTAATGCTCTACATTTTTTGTACTTGTATCCCACACTGTCACCACAACAAGCTCAAAAGCAGTACAAGTTTGACTGATTTAAGGGGTTATTGCTGCCAAATTTCACATTACATATTCTTGGTCAATAATACTTCGTCTTTTTAAAAAAGCAGCTATGTAAAATCTGATGAATTGCCTCAAGTGATGTCACTCGAGTTGTGAAAATGCAAATAAAACCTGGGGGTATGGAGTTAAAAAGCAGTAATTTTACAAGACCTCTTCAGTCAGCTCTGCATCTCTGCTCGAGGCGAGTGGCTCGACCAGCTACCAGCATAACGACTCCACCATGGTCAATGCAGGATCCACGTTTTGACATGTTCCAAAGATCCTTCTCACAAAAAAAACATCCACTGTGAATTTGACAGCGTTATAAAAGTGCAGTGGATATTTGGTGGAGTTGTCTGTCAGTAGTTCAGAAACTTTATGCTCGTCAAAGTACTGATTTTCCTTTGTCACTGCATGTTTATGTATCTGCTCCAGCCTTGTGATGTTTATTCAGGATTAACAAGGATCAGGTCTTCAAAAGGAAAACATTTATTTATTCATTCTGTCCTCCTGCCTGTACCTGTCAGGTTTATCTCCACAGAAACTTATCGTTCTGACCTGTCCTTTGTTCTGTGTGTTGCAGGTTGCCCATGTGGGTGGCCAAGAGGATGGAGGCCATGAGGGCTGTGTACCTGGCTTCCAGGTCAAGCACTACCAGGTGGTGCATAGTGGACCTTTCCAGAAAGGCCAGGTTCTTATACAAGGTCAGTAAAAATACTTTACAATCACTTTAAATTCAAACTTTTTCTGCTTTGCTTTGGAGTTTGATCTGTTGTTCCCTCTTAAACTGATCGACACAATGTTGCATTTGTGAGTGAAGACATAAAAAAACCTGAGTGGCTTCCGAGAATTTGAATAGCAGTATATGTGTGTGTGTGTGTGTGTGTGTGTGTGTGTGTGTGTGTGTGTGTGTGTGTGTGTGTGTGTGTGTGTGTGTGTGTGTGTGTTTCATGTGAATTCTTGTTACAAATAGGAGATAGAACAACAACATAATTTGTGTCTGCAAATGAATTATTCTCCTTGATTGGATGATATTTTTACTGAAGGTTTTCTTCTTCTTCTTCTTCTTCTTCTTCTTCTTCTTCTTCTTCTTCTTCTTCTTCTTCTTCTTCTTCTTCTTCTTCTGTTCCTTCAATGAAGACAGCTTTGGGCTGTTCAGTTAACTGTGTGTGTGCTGTGTGTTCATATGCTAAGTTGCGACTGTTTTGCTGAAGCAGTTCAATCCCAATACAGCAGTCATCACGCTGGAGACTTGGCCTTCCAGAGACCGCAGTCAGCCTCTCGGCTCATTCTTATGCAGGGATGTGATCTCAGCAGGTTTATAATCAAAACATTAGAGATTTGAGAGGGAGTTTAGAGGAAGGTCACTGTGGTTTTTCTCATGGAGGCTCGCTTCCATCTCTGAGGCAGCCTCATCACCCTGTAGTTTCTTCAGTGGCCGGTCAGATTCCCCACAGACTCTCAACTCTCAGCTCCATATTGTTGCTGCAACTTACTGGTCCAGTCTGCTCCTCTGGGACCCTCCGGCAATGCTTACCTGCACAGTTCCTCTCCATCTCCACAGAGATCAGCAATAATGTATGCTGGCGAGCAGTGTGCTTCTGTGGGGCTGTGAGCTATGTCTCCAAAGAGATCGACAAAGTGCAGTCAGCTAACGCTTGTTTTATTACAAAGCTGAGAAAGTTTTCACCAATGCATGTGCTTAATAATTCATTAGCCTTTGCACTGACTTGTTTTATTCGCACAAGATGATGAAACACAATGGAAATATGTAAATTAAAATGGGAATAATTTATAGTTTATTAATGCAGTCTGTCATTTATTGCGGAACTTGTTTTTATTCCCCTCTCATTATTCAGCCTCTTTATTTATTTCATCATCCCAGTGTGTTGCTTTCCACAAGGCTGCAGCGGTAGAATTTCATTAGCTGCTTCAGTGACAAGCACATATTGTGTATCTATACAGGAGTATCACCGTTTCCTCTTCCATGGTTGGAGTGTCATGCAGCGCTTGTAGAGGTGCTCTTACACACCACAAACTTTTTGTAAGTGGCTCTCCACCAACAGACAGCTTTCTCAACTGCAAATACATACTTTCCTACCCAGATGACAAAATATGACAAATCTGAACATTTTCTTCTTCAATCTTCTTTTTCTTCTTTTTTGACTTTATTGTGTTTGATTCGACCAGCCAGCGAGGCTTTTTTTCATCTGGAGGTTCAGCGGTGCGTGCAGGAGGAGACAGAGCTCAGTTCTGCTTTAGTGCTCTGCTCTGGGACGACAGAGTGGTTCTATTACCTTGAATATGCTCCTGTCAGCAGAAACACCTCTCGCTGTGGGGGGGGGGGGCACCTGCTCAAAAGTTATGGACAGAAGCATGGGCATGCCAGTGCTCACACACATGCACGTACACACACACTCAGAGAACAATATAAATATGTACCATAATTTCCTATAAGCCACTACTTTTTTCACATGCTTTGAACCCTGCGGCTTAAACAACGAAGCGGCTAATCCATAGATTTTTACGGGTTAACAGACTCCAGGGGGCGCTCTAGCAGGAAACGCAAGAAACGGACGGGTGGAAGAGATAATGCACCGAGGAAGATGCTAGTTTGATTGTGTTTTCTGGTAGGCTAACAGGCTACTGCTGCTAGGCTAGTTGTGTTTTTTAACCAGCCGTGTTACTGCATGTTTGCTGTCGTTTTACTGTCATGTTACTGCATGTTTGCTGTCGTTTTACTGCTGTACTACTGCTGTGTTACTGCCGTGTTACAGACACTGTTTGGAAAAAAACATTTATTTACGGTAATTAAAAATTAAAAAAATCTTCTGTTTTCTGTAAATATCTCATGCTACAATGTGGGCACCTGCGGCTTATAGACAGGTGTGGCCTATATATGTACACATCTTTTTTTCTTTCTAAATTTAGTTGGTGCGGCTTATTTTCAGGTGCGCTTAATAGTCCAGAAATTACGGTATGCATGTACATGTATTATAGTGGATTTTAAAATCTCAGACACACACATGAATGTAGGCTGTGCATGCTGTAAACTGTGTCAGTGATTTATAGCTGAACACAACTGCACCACAGAAATGCTATATGGTTTCTGATCCCATTCAGTGTCTCCTAATGATTCAAAGCACTTGTACAGACTCAATGCCTCAGCAGGTACTGAAGCTGAATGGCATGTTCAAAAGCAACGATGATAAAAGAAAGAACATGTGAAAGAAAACTACAAAAGAAGCGAAGGAAGCACATAATCTCAGCATTCAGCTGAGATGTGCAGTGAGTATCTGTGGTTATGTCACTGACTGCTCTGGATGGATCGATCAGATTCAAGCATGCTAGCTTCAAAACAGCGGTCGAAGTGAAATAACAGTATGTGCGCATGTCGGTGTGTCTGTTTTTGTTCATAAACACACATGTTGTGGTGTGAAAAGTGAAAGGGAAAGCCAATTGTTAGCACAAGTTATTCAGTGCATCCCCCGGCCTGCGTGGATATCGAGGTGAGCATCGACGCTTTTTCATCTTCCCGCAATCCATTTTGCTAAATTTGAACAAATTGTCTGTTGAGTGTGAGTGTGATTCATACAGAGTGCCAGAGGCTGCAGCCAGGCTTAGTGACACATGCAGATTTATGTAAATTCTGCTCAGCCCTGTGCCACCTGCTGTAGACCTCTCTGTGTAATTACCAGTGGAGGGGCGGTCTGTTAGCAAGAGATACCTGTTGGCGCAGACCCGGGTTCAAGGACATTCATCTCGGCTAATGGCCATATCCAAGAAACAAATGCATACACATACAGAGTGCCAACATTCACTCTTTCTCTGTCTCTACCATTTCTAGGTGCTACTCCTGTTGTGTTTTTCACTACAAATACTACCATTTCCTCTCTCTGGCTCTTGGTTTTGCTACTTGTTGTGCTTGTGTGTTGTTTGCCTGCTTTTCACTTTATCAGTTTTCATCTATTGACAGTAAGTAAGGTCCATGGCCTTAATAAGAAATGATGTGCCACATCTCTAACCCTGCTGGATTGTGTGATTTGACTGTGTCGTGTCAGTGGTGTCATCTTTCAATCAGCGAACCTGACCGCATGCACACACCAAAAATGTCATGTAAAGTCACTTTCACCCAAATATCTGGATGCACCGACTGATGATTTGACAGACTCTTGAACTAAAACTCTGCACATCTGCACCACTAGATTCAAATGTTACACAATTAACCTTCTATTGCCTGCAGCTTACTGCTCAATTTAAAAAAAAAAACATCCTGACCAAAGCAGAAATTCATTTCATAAAATGAAAAGCTTGATATGAAAGCCTGTAAATTGCTTTTCACCAAGGAGTTGATTTTTTCAGGTGAGGTAAGAGATATTTGACCCGATGGTGAGGAATGCCATTTCTACTGAATAATTAACAAAAGTAAAAATGGACTTCAGCGCAACAGACACATGCCTTAAGATTGAAGAAGCAAGTGGAATGTGTGCTTCACCTTCATACGTTTTACGAATAAATGCCACGTTTTTAGTGCTCAGATACTGTTAAGATGCAGGCATTCGATGACATTTAACAAAGTATAATTAGGTTTTCTGTTCTGAAAAGTTACTTGTATTTGCTCTCTCTGCGAGGACACAGAGCAATGAGATGTATTGATTTTGATATTATGTTATAGCTTACCTTAGTTTTGCAAGCTGTTTGTTTCTTGCCTTGCGGCTGCCTTCTCAAGGGTGACAGGTTTTCTGTCAACAGCTTTGCAGGCTATCAGAAAGAGCGCTACTTTAGAACATCAGCAATGCTGCGCCTGTGTTTGAGCATCGCTGATAGCATTAAGTACCATTGTTTATTGTATGCTTTTTCTGCAACAAGTCGTGATAAGAAGACATTGTGTTCCGTTAATTAATGAAAACGTTTGGTGGAAATGCAGTTTTCGATTTTATGGTGTACTGGGAAGCTATGGGGCGTACCGCACTGACAGCCAGTAAAATGTGGAGAATAAATGAGGAGAGCCACCTTATCTGTATTCTGCAGAGCAAGACCATGGCTCTGTGAGGCATCTCCACAATCCCACCACCAACCATAATTACTCCTAAAAGCTAGGTAGCCTTTGGCATGCACTATAGCATCACTTGATTGAGCATTCCTTAAGATTTTACTTGTGAAAAATACACCTGAAGGAGAAGCTCCTGTCTGGGCTTGGCATTGCTAGCTTTAAGATTTGCACTTCTTGTTTGGCAGCAGTCTGTGGACGTGGAGCTCTCCTTGCTGGCTCAAGGCCCAAAGCATATTAACTACGTAGAGCTCCAAAGACCTCCATGCTGGCACAATTCTTGTCTCGTGCTTGTGTTCCCTCCAACTTTATCATTGAAGCAATTTAAAAGTACTTGAATTCTGACATAGCCTAGTAGTTTTAAATAAATTAGACAGTTGGAACAGCTCTCTCCTCCCTTTTATTTTTGCTTCTCCTCTCCTCGACCTGCTTTCCAACTTTAGGTGGTATAGTTTGTCCTTCCTGCTGTAGGACAGTAATGTTGTTAAGGGAAATTTTTGCATCACAAGTACACACACACACACACACACACACACACACACACACCCACGTGTGCACGCACGCACGCACGCACGCACGCACGCACACTCACTCACTCACTCACTCAAGGGGGTTTTCATCACCTGTGGGGACATTACATAGACTTACATTCATTTCCTGGAGACTTACCCTAACCCCTCAGTCTTTACCCTAATTACTAATTAGTTTTTAAATAATTGTTATAAAATATAATCTAATTATTTTTTAAATCGTGATTATAAAGTATAATTTATAAACCTATCATATCGAAATGTTATTTGCTCATCTTTTTGATTGCCTGCCAGTCAAAACGTCGTTCATGACATCATGAAGTTGCGTGTAGACCATTAATTATTGAATAGTGAATAAAAGTAAGAAAATCATTCTAAAAGTTGATGTTTCTTTACATATTTTGTAGCCTTGTCGGTGGGTTTGCAAAGGGGGTCCCCGGCCAGAAGCTAATGCTGTTTGGGGGGCCACAGCATGGAAAAGTTTGAAGAACCTCTGCCTTAAAATGTGATGATTTAAGTTGTGGGGACCTGTATTTTGTCCCCACATGTGACTGTAAATAGATTTTTGTCCCCACAACGTGAGTAATACATGGGTGCAGACACAAACACACACATACTACTCACTCTTATTTACTGTATCTTTCATCAAATACTCCATTATGCAGCATATGAAAGATGAGTTTTGTGATTTATTTGCTGCTTTAAAGGTTGCTTCCCTCCTCTGCTACACCTCATTCAAATGGATCTGTTGCTCACTGCAAACAAATGCTTTTTCTTCTCGAGTCAGTCCACCGAATGTGTTACTGCATTATGTTGATCAACCAGCACATCCCTTCTATCTTTGTCATGGTCACTGAGTACCTCATTATTTCACCACTGTTACTTTAGACAAACAACAGTCAGACGTTTGTTGGTATAGAGCAGTATACAGGCATTATATTTTACCACTATGTGTATCTGTTTTGGTGCTGCTCTGTGTGATACATTGCCAAATGTATTTTTATCTTGTGGTGTTTGCCTAAACTAAAGGAAAAAGCCAATTAGAAAGAACATTCCCTGCATGGAGATGGAGCAAGGCTATAAACAGACTAGCTTTACTGTGAATTAAGAACAGCTGTAGCCCACATGTTGCCCTACTTACTAATTTTGGCAATATAACCTGCCCTACACCCTCAACCCATCAAAAACCCACCTACTACAGGCGGTCTGTCATCCATGCAGATGTATGGATTGATTTTTTCCCTCGCTTCTGTCCGTACAGCAGGATGCATATCCTGATCATGCCACTCTCACATCTGTAATGGCGCAGCATTAATCACTTTCTGTAGCCGGAGTCACTGGGACCTGCAGCTTCTTTTCCGGTGTATTTTTAATTTGACCATAAATCAAGGTGTGCATTTGACAAATGAGTATAATTACAGGAAAGACCATTACTTGTGTGTGTGTGTGTGTGTGTGTGTGTGTGTGTGTGTGTGTGTGTGGACATGTATTAGTCATGTTTTGGGGACATAAATCTGTTTACACAGTCACATTGTGGGCATTTCCCTTCCTTATAGGTACAAAATTCATGTACTATGGTTAGACTAAGGCTTAGGTTCAGGTTTAGGTCAGCGTTAGGGTTAGCCAAGTAGTGCTTATGGATACGGTTAGGGTATATGTAGGGCACATATGTGTGTGCACACTAGTGTTCGTGTGCGTGTGTGTGCATTGGTACATGAATGTGCGGGCAGGTGTTTCTACGATACCGTATGTTTGTGAATCTGAGCGTTGTATGTACAGCATGTATACTGCGGCACGGCATTTGTTTAAAGTAGCTAATAACATGGTTGAGGAGTAAACCAAAAAGACAGACAAAGACAGAAGCAATGTGGCTCCCTGGTGGACTTACAGTGAACCTTATATAGGTCAACTCGTGACTAGAGGCTGCTGGTAGATGGTGGTTAGGATGGCTGGGATGGAAGGGGGAGGGAATGATGTTGCAGACAGAGGAGAGGACTGGAGAGGAGAAAAGAGAGAGAGAGACAGTGGAAAGTAAAGCTGAGGTGTCAGGAAATGCTTTTTTTGCAGACATAAAAACATCAGTGACAAAAGAAAATGTCATGAGAATTTTTGACTAGAATAACAATCAATGACTTCATATGTGGGCTGCTGTATGGTTCAATTCATGATTTACAGCAATATCGTTCACCAGAATATATGAATTATATTAAAATAACATGTATGGCAGGGGAAAATAAGAACATTATTTCTAACATACTTTTGCAATGGGAAGTAAACAGAAGAAACTGAACAGATTTGCTCTGCGGCTTAATGCGGAACCAGCTGATGTACCTGACAACCTACAACATGAAATCACTGAGTTGCAAAGCAACAACCTACTACTCTGAGCAGTTCTTCTCACAACTGAATCTCACAAAGACTTGCTTCCTCTCAAGGCTGACTGACCCAAAACTGGAAAACCAACAGCCAGAAGCATTTTCATCATCTGACATCAGAGGTTAGTGTGATGCATGTGTTGAATGATTTAGTATAGCCCTCGAAGGATGTTAATAAAATTATATTGGCACTTGATAGGAAAAGGGTTCCCCACCTCTGACTCATGGGCTCATTCAACATGTCACATCCAACACGAGACATTTTAGTCACTTTTACTAAAAAATGTATATCATTAAAATACAAAATGAGCTACAATTTTAAATAAACAATATACCTGTGATTTTTTTAACAACGTATTTTCTATAATTATGGTTTTATGTAGTTAAAACACTTCCATGAGGTGGACCAATGGACCAGGGAACCTAATCACAGTAACTGGCACCATAATAAAGGGGCAATACATCAATATTCTCAACAGCAACAGGCAGTCTGCAGAGAAACTTGGCCTTGGGCACCAGTGGACAAGCCACTTTTTATTCAAATGTAAATAAAAGCTGAGAAATGATTTTTTCCACAATGATGCCTCTTGTACATTGTCTTATTATCTTCTGGGAGACGTCTGTGTCATTTCCAGTCAAGAAACGACTTGCTGGTTGATTAAAAGCAACTTTAAATGAAAATTTTGCAGGGGTAAGAATCATTTTGGGCTTGACTGTATTTGTGCTTAGCAAACTAGTTACAGTAAGCTACATCAGGTGACTTTATTGTGCTAAAAAAGAATTATAGTATTAATTTTTATCTGATGCGACATTCAGATGGATGTCTTACCTTTCTGTCAGAACATCTGCTGCTGGCTGTGAACTGGCATCTTTCTCCACTGGCACAAGAACTCACATCAGCATCCCCGAGAGGCTGCCTGTGGAGGCTGCAATCACAGTCCATCAGGGGCACAGGGACAGTAGTGCCAAGACCCCATCTGCAATCACAGTGCAACTGGCAATTTTTTGAAATACTATCTCTCTCTCGCTCACTCTGTGTCTGTTGTATGTCTTTTCCAGTTTTTCTTTCCTTGTTAAGTCCCAGAAGAAGATCACTTTTTGCTTCCTTCCTACACTCAACTTAACTCAACTTGGTTTATATAGCACTTTATGCACAACACAGCAGATCCAAAGTGCTTTACAGCACACACGGAGAGGAAAAATAAAAAAATAAAACAAAGGAAACAAAGATGAGTGAGGAATATTCTCTTGTGTTGTCTCTGCCAAACCTACTTAACAGGGAAGAAATTTACATTTCATCTGCTTGTAGGTCTAACATCTATCATTCACAGCACTCCTGGAATGAAAAATAAATCTCACATGTTTAATTCAATGCAGGCTGTTCACTAAGAGGCTGTTCATCAATTAGTAACATGATGTTTTTAATTGCAGCTTTGAAGGACTTCAGGGAGCTAGTTTTGGCAAGCAGATATGAACTGTCAAGATTAATATTACATTATTCTGACCAGACGTTGACACATCTTGATTCTGCAAGAAAGTGATTGCCTGAAATATCCAGAGACCAGTCAATCAGAGCAATATGCACCAGCTAGGAACCTGTTCAGGAACTTCTTCTAGATGCCGTTAACAAATACTCACGTCTTTTGGTTTGCTTGTATTTGTAATCATCGTGTAGTTGTTTTGCCTGCCTTGAGACACATTATGCCAGAATCAGACACAAAATCTAGTGCGAATTTGAGATGATTTTGCCGTTGCTGAGCTTGAACTGTTCAAGTCCTTCTACAACTGTGTGATTACATTAGTTTATATTGACTGAGCCAGATGGTGGTAAAGCTGAAACGATAGCATTTCCATATCTTAAAACATATCATGAACTGTAGGCTATTCCCTTTCAACAACATGAAATGAATGCATTATCAGAACACAGTAGCTGAGCTAAATGCACTGTTCAGCAAAGCACAAATGATGCGAAATGAGCCCAATGCAAGATGGCAGGCTAATGGGCAAATTCAGACAAAAGAAACTTGCCAGAGGTCTCAACAGAGGCAAAGCAGCATGAAAACATGGCTCTCACAACAGAGTATTTGAGTTACTACTAAAAGACATCATATCCACAACTCTGATCTTGCTTTATTTATTTAGATGATCTGCTTTCACCAAATGAGCTGGAGCTCTTATGCAGCTATACACTCAAATCTCTGAACTGACGTAACTGTAGCACTGATGGTTTTTTTGTACTGCATCAACCACAGGACTGGGCTGTATGTCCGTCTTTGGCACAATTAAAGCAATACCATGGCCAAGGTTTCCGTTTGCTTTTCCCACATTCTTCTGTGGTTATTTTTTCTTTCAGCTTAGATTTCCTTGACTTGACAGTGTTAAGGTAGCCTTTGTTCCATACTCATCCTTAGATGAATAACAGACTCTTAACTATATGTAGTAGAAATTTCGTAGTATATAGATATATGATATATTTATGTGAGTGATAAATGTACGTATTGGGAACAAATGGTATATGTACATAATATAGCACTATGGATGTAATAATATGTAAGTATGGCTAATAGTAGCAGTTGCAGTGGATGTCAGGCAGGGCCATGGCAGGAGACGCAGCTGTAATCCACAATCCAGGTTCAGCCGCTATCCATGGGGACCTGAGAGACGACAAAGCACAAAGAGTTGAGAAACACTGGGTTATAGCATTGTTTAATACATTTAAAACAATGTAGAAAAAGTAAACTTGTATGTGTTTAATATGTTTATGTTTTGTTTTTTTTAATTCATTAAATAAAGGTCTATAGATGTCATTCTTTGTTAATCACCTACCTATATGAATGGTACAGATTCGAGAGAGAAGGGATTGTATATATTTGTAGATTATTCAGGCCGCACATCGCGAATAGCACACACCACAATAAAGTGCTCAGAGTCCCCCAGACTGTGTGCCTGGCACTTCATCTCTTCTCCACTGGCGCATTTCTGTGCACAGCTGGAGATGCAGAGACTATTGGCAAAGCATCGGTTTGCTGCTCTGTACGTGTGCTGTACCTGTCTTTGAAAAGACGTGCTGTATATTGACATTGTCCTGCATGATGCCGGTGGCTTCAGCAGGCACACATAATTAGCCATCATTATGAAACAAAAAATGTTAGAGCAAAGACTTTGTTCAGGATAATGGAGATAGCACTAGGTGGCATGGATTCAGACGCTGTTCCTCCCTCCGTTCCCTCGGTGACAGGCCTCCAGGTCCTCTGCAGGAGTTTAATTTGCTGCTGTCGGCCCTGCCTCGGTGCCAGCAACATCACTCTTCTCTTCGGCAGGTGCAATTAATAAACATCATGAGATTGGACACTTGTAGCATCAAGGTGGTTATGCTGAAGTGTTTATATAGCCTTACCATTCTGAGCAATATTTTTCTATAGATATATAGATATTTTAATAACCTAACTTTTTGAATGTATTGCGCCCAAGATTTAATTAGGTCGTATCAAAATACTTCATTATATTTTAACTTAGTTGTTACTTACACGTTCAGTCGATCGGCATTGTCTTGCCAGCCTGCCTCCCTGGTTTTGTTTGTGACAGCTGTCTCACCTTTTTTGATGTTATATGATTGAAGTCTTCATATATTTCCAATAATAACTGCAGCTCAGTGGTTGTGAACATTTAAAAGCTTCAAGACATAACCACTGCTGTTGCCATGGTGGAGCAAATTGATCGAGGTCTGACCTCTCTGGCTGCTAAAGAATAGCGTGCAGATACAGTTATCTTGACTGCTTGAGTCTGTTTTGAATCAGTCCGTCTGTGTGAACTTGAATTGACCTTTGTGGAGCTGCTTTAGATCATGGCTGATTTCTTAGGTTCATTCCAGTCAGGTGTTGGACTTTAAGCTCCACTTTTGGTAGAGCACGTAATGAAACAGGAACCTGGTGGGTGGATGATTACCAGCTGACAGGAAACAACAATCCATTTGGACAACCTGGTCAACAGCGCATGTGTCTGCACTGACGCTCTCCCGTAAGCTCATTTTTATCTAGCAATAAACTACCTTTTTTAAGATATACTTCTGAGATGATGGTCATTTTTACCAATATCTTTTAACTGGATAGTGGATTTTAGACATTGGACGTTGGGATTTTAGGTTATCAGAGAAACAGGCTCTCCCCGTCTCCACAGAAGGATGGCAGCAAACTCGGCTCCAACCAAGATTACCCTGGTAAATGCTGGATCACTAGCAAGTAAAACTTTAATTTGAATGAGTGTGTGTGTGTGTGTGTGTGTGTGTGTGTGTGTGTGTGTGTGTGTGTGTGTGTGTGTGTGTGTGTGTGTGTGTGTGTGTGTGTGTGTGTTGCTAAGTGTCGGTAAGGTAAGCTTTAGTTTTACAAGTTTTACAACTGGAATGACTTTTCTAATTTCTTGGCTGGAGTTATGCCAAAACACGAGAGGCTTCTAATTGGTGGATATTTTAACATTCATGTCTGCTGTCCTTCTAAGCCGTTGGTTAAAGACTTTCTAAGTCTCATTGACTTTTTTTCGATCTTGTACAGCCCGTGACAGGTCCTGCACAGGAGCATGGGCACACACTATATCTTGTTTGTTTTGTTTGTCTCTGCCTGTTTCATTGGAGATCTCTTTCCCCAGTCATGTTGCTAAACCGTGTGCCCCAACTCGTACTTGTTATATTTTTAACCCTTCCACTGCTGTACAGTTCCGTGGTACTAAAAATGCTGTCATGACATACTGAAGACCCTCCTTTTGTTTTAATACTGAGGAGTTTAACCTATTATGGGTCAATATTTTATTGTACCTTCTCAAACATAGAGACACAGAAATGGTGTCCCACCTTTTAAAATCCCAAACCTTGGTTGATGACACTACTTGTGTTGTCATGATGTGAATGCAGGAAACCTGAAAGCAAGTGGACAAAAGACAAATTGCAGATGTCCTTTGACATTTTAAATGGCAGCTGGTGCAGATATCAGTAAATCGTCAAAGCTAACAAGAGTAATATTTTCCTGATATTATTTCTATAATTGTCACAGGGCTCATGTTCTTTTTTATTAATATTAATGCTATTTTTAATAAACCCAATCTGCTTGCTTTGACGTTTCTTCAGAAACTGAAATATTCCGTCCCTTTTTTTGTTGACAAGATTGCAGTCATTAGAGCACACATCTTCCAGCCATCCAGCCAGTGTCTCTTTCCCTTCTTTAGGAGTTCATTGGTCATATGAAACCTTCAGCTTTTCCTTATCAGACAGAAGTTTTTCTGTTGGCCTGGTGACTCTGGATCCTCCTCAGTGCGCCTCTTGTGGAGTTCCTCAGGGTTCTATACTCAGGCCAATCCTGTTTTCCCTTTGTATGCTCCCTTAGGGTTCATTCTTAAAATCTGTGGCATCTCATTCCACTCTTACACAGACTGCCTTTGAAACAGAAAGATGCAAACTCCCTAAAACCAGCAGAACATCAAAGCTTGAATGGCATCAATTTATTTATTTATTTTTTTAACGTGAAGAAAAATAAAATCCTCTCACATATGCCACTCATATGGACCTGTGTTGCCTTCAACCATATGTGAAATCTTCTGTTTTCTGTCACCTGTTTATTATGACAAAAAAGGACAGTGGTGATATATTTTTTTATTTTAAATTGGACAAGCAGATAAACTCAGTGATAAAAACTAACTCTCAGGTTATTTGCTGGTTATACGTTCTTCTATTTTGACCCAACTTAACTATTGTACTGCCCTTTATGTTGGTGTTGGGTAGGCCTCACTTTCATGCTTGTAGCTGGTCCAGAATGCTGCAGCTTGTCTTTTGACAGGAAAACACATGTAACAGCATATTTCCTCCCAGATTTAGTCATCTCCAGGCATCTATTTACCCCCCCCCCCCCCCCCCAAAAAAAAACAAAACAAAAACACAAAAACAAAACAAAGCACTTACATTGTGATGTTTGGCTGGGGTTTTGGGCTGCAGAATAAAGTGGTACTTGTTGGTCATTGGTAACATGCCCACAGTGAAAACACAGTGTTTAAATGGAGATTTTATGCTCCGCTGCATTTACTTATCACCCAGCTGTGTCCTCATATAAGCTCTACAACTGCATTTTTAGTGTTTAAACTTTGATTATTCTGTAAACAAGACTTTCTCCTCTAGTCTTCAAGGCCAAAGTCAAGTTTCATTTTGTTTGGGACACACTAAATAAACACATAAGTTTAACATTGTTTTCTGTACAGCATTTTCTTGGACATGGATGTTGCTCTGTACCATATAGTCGTTAGCTTGTTGGACTGGTCTAAAGAGAATGTGGTCATTTTACGACTGCAAAAGGGGAATAACCTTTGTGCTTCCCTCTTGGAAAGTGTTGCTCTGTTTTGTGCTGGGATAGTCTTTTTTACGTCACTCAGTAGATTAATTTGGCTAGTGATAGCATTCTGCAGTGATAGCTTCACTGAGTTCTTATAGCAGTGCTTCGAACAATTGGATACTATGTCAACAGACTGTTCCTGGTTTTACAGTTTGAGAAAATCTGCTGGTTAAATATGGTTCAATTTCGATAAGCATGAGCAAGATTGCAATTTTATTTTATTATTTTTTTAACAATGATAAGAGTTCTAAAGGGTGAAGTTTGTATTTTATACACCATATTGTACATATATGTTGAGGAATGGCACCTCAGTGCATTGGTTTCCCAATGGAAGCATTCCATTCCATATTTAGTCCCAGGAAATTTGGCAAAACATGTCATGATGTATCCTGATCACATAAAACTGTTTATGTTAAATGCTTCTTTTTTATGGAACAAGTAGACTTCAAATACAGTGAGAAATTATTCCTGCCTGTTAATATATAAAATTAAGTCATTTGCTATAATTTAAATGGTTAATTAGAGGAACTTGCTCAGTGTAAGGGTTATCAATCAAACATAAGCATTTATTACTTATTTGTTGGTCAGTTATATGTTGTATGTCTTAACTGCTCAGCTATTGAATGCAGATCATATTGAAAATAATATTTTAAAAAAATGTCATAATGCGATGAAAGTTCACTATAAAATGAACAGCTCTGTTAAAGTTAC